>NC_035178.2:1138158-1416990 GCF_001659605.2 Manihot esculenta | reverse complement strand
ACTAACATGCTAAAATTTCACTCATCTAACTTAGCTAAATAGTACATAAGTCATTCATACATAAAGAACATACTACAATGTGGTTCAAAATAACTTCTATCTTCTGCATTTAAACAACTTTTTATGGTGTTTTTACAGCAAACACTATCAAGAGTAACAATATAATTATCATATAATTCTTCATCTGGTTCAAAATAGCTTCAATCTTTTGCAGCTTTACATGTAATTTTTTTATCTCTTCATTAATCTTCATCAACTCTTTTTTAGTCTCTGCAATCGTTCTTGATAAGTTGGCCTTGAACACCCCTAACCCTTCACCTATACTATTTGATGTTGGAGAGTTCACATTTGTTGGAATGCACCACCCAAGAAATGATCCACATTTGTTATCTCAACAGTAATAATACAACTTGTTTGGATTACTAACAGATTCAGATATGCGAATCCCCGCTCTTTTCCCACAGCAGCAATTCACATTCATGTAACCACCATACCAGCTTCCCATCGATCCACTAATGTCAGACATTCTCGTGAAGATTGAATGAATCCTTTAGGTGCTTGATCGTTGGCTATTATGAACTTAGGTGAGATCCTTTCACTGCTTGATCAATGTTGAAGATAGTCCCTCACAGAGAGTATACTGAAAAGGGTAAAATTGGAGGTGAGAGAGTAAATGGAGGATTGTTTGCCGAGAGATAATGTAAGGTTGCTTCTAGGGTTATGATCGGACTGTTATGGCAAACCCAACCCTACATTTCTGCTTAATAGGGATTGAAAAGGGTAAAATTGGATTTTCAAAATATTCTCTCCTTTTCATCTAATTTTTAATGGAAAAGAGGGTAATAGTGGATGGAAGGACTGATTTGTTGATGGTCTGATTATGTAAGAACGTTTTAATAGGTTTCTGAAAATATAAGAACTGACTTGTTAATAATGACAATACTTAGGGACTAAATTGTAAATCTCCCTTTATATAATAATGATAAAGAAACCCCAAATACGTTCTAAACGACGCCGTGTGATCGATCTCCTCCGCTTAAACCCTTCTGCTCTATACTCTAGCTCAAAACCCTTCATCATTACGGCAGAATAGACCAACTTCTTGTTCTTTTTCAATCACTACTATGGCCGAAAGCTTCATATTCGAAGCTCCTAGCGACGAGGAGCCTGAATTATCACATCATGAGGAAGAAGAAGAGGAAGAAGAAGAAGACTACGTCGACGACGAACAAGAAGAAGAGGAAGAAGAAGAAGCAGCGTCAAAGAAGAAACCTTCAAATAGGCATACTCAATCACCATGGGACTTCGCTTCTTACTCCGAATCCGTTGCGGAAGAACACGCTCGTCGAAGCACCACCTCCGTGGATTACAAGATATCAAGAGCTCTTCAGCATCGCTCCGTTCCTATCACCGCTCCCTCCGCCGACGCCGCCTCCGACTCCGACTCGGAACCTGACAAACAAGTAGCTAAAATCTATCTATCTCGTATTTCTTGTTGCAATGGACATCCTCATAATATTAATTTGTTTGTTCTTACACAGGAAGATTATAAATCAGAAGAGGATGTTGATGGGGCAAGTAATGCCGATGGAAGTAAGTCATTTTTTGCACCTGCTGAAGGAGCTTCCTTCCATGCCAATTCTTTTATGGAGCTCAATCTGTCTCGTCCATTGCTTCGGGCTTGTGAGGCTTTAGGTTACACTAAACCTACTCCAATTCAGGTTCTAGTTTTACTTTCGATTTCACTTTCTTCTAGAAGGTTTTTCATTTCTTCTTAGGTTGTTGAAGTATAGGGTTTTTCTGTAGGCTGCTTGTATACCACTGGCACTCACCGGCCGTGATATTTGCGGAAGTGCGATTACTGGCTCCGGGAAGGTATTTTTTTGTTGAATTTCAATTATATTTATAACTGTAACTGTTGCAATTGATTGCTAGTGACTTAGGAAATTAGGGTTTATTTAGTTCATGAAATGGAATAGTTAGGATATTTTACTGGCCAATATTTTAAGTTTATATCATACTAATTTAAAAATATTTACTTTGTATTATAGTCCTTGCATATTTTAAAACATAATAAAATATATCAAATTATGAAATTTGCTGTTTCAGGAAATGGTATTCAAAATTTAATTTGAACTAAATCTAGAAATAGTTAGTCTATACCCATCATATTCCTTGCAATTTTTTTGAACTAAACAAACTCTTAATCTTTTTTGTCCTTCAATCTTGCAGACAGCTGCCTTTGCATTACCTACTCTGGAGAGATTACTGTTTCGTCCAAAACGTGTTCAAGCAATAAGGGTCCTCATTCTCACACCAACCAGAGAGTTGGCGGTTCAGTGAGTATTACGTTTCCCATGTTGTACATTATTTCATATGTTTAATAGACATGTTGAGACAGGTCCAGGGTAAATTATAGTTCTCATTTGAGACATGATTTTTTTTTGTAGAAAGGTGTTTGTTGAGATATTTCATTATGCATTATAATGTTTACTTTTCTTCGTATAAGCTTTACCTTATTAAGTAGTTAATCAATGTTTGACTTTATATTATGCGTGTAATGCAGGGTTCACAGTATGATAGAGAAACTATCGCAATATACAGATATTAGATGTTGTTTGATTGTTGGTGGGCTTTCTACGAAGGTCAGCTCATTAATTTCATCTCTTAAAACTGCCTAATCCATAAATTACTGGTTGCATGTGAATCGACATTGATATTTTCTAGTGTTGCTTTTAGTAACCCCCCTTAAATTCTTCTGTTCCTAGGTCTGTTGGATTTCTACATTATGTAGCTCAGTCTATCTTTTTGGATTCTAGAGTTTCTTTCGTGTTTAGAATTATTGTTGGGCTCCTGGAATTTATGGATACAGTAGTTAAGTTTCAGAAAAGAAAAATTATGTGATATCTGTAAACTTCAAATATGAAAGATAATTTTTTTTGGGAAAAATAGTAAATGTCTTCTATTATACTTATAACTGTAATAAGCAAACCAAGTTCTTTTTTTTTATATATATATATATAAATTTTGTAGATGCTTTTATGCTTCTCTATGTTCAATTGTAATATAGCATGGTGGACATTTTTATTTCAGGTGCAAGAATCTGCCCTGAGATCAATGCCAGATATTGTTGTGGCTACCCCAGGGCGAATGATAGATCATTTACGCAATTCTATGTCTGTAGATTTGGATGATCTTGCAGTTTTAATCCTTGATGAAGCGGATCGTCTTCTGGAACTTGGATTTAGTGCTGAAATTCAGGAATTGGTACGCTTGACCTTATATTGTTTTGCCCTTATAGTGCCATAACTGAAAACAGTAATCTCTAACACACACTGTGAAAGTGCACCTTGTACGCCAAAGTTTGATCCTGTTGATCATTTATCTTGATAAAAATTTATAATGTCATTACTAGCTGCTCTTAGCATTGAGTGCCCTGTGTTATTGGCAGGTTAAGCTATGTCCCAAAAGGAGGCAGACCATGCTTTTCTCAGCTACAATGACTGAAGAAATTAATGAACTTATCAAACTTTCTCTGACTAAGCCACTGCGTCTATCAGCTGACCCATCTGCAAAACGACCAGCAACATTGACTGAGGAGTAACTCATTCTGATCCCACTCGCCCTACTTTATTCTTTATTATTATTCTAAGAGAAAGTTACGCGGTCTGGATCATGTTGTGCCCCTGTCTTTGAGATTCATTGTAATTGGTTGCACTTTAGAATAGTTCTAGAGTTATGAATAGATGCACTTTCTCTTATTTTTTTCCTTATCATAAATTATGGCTTTCTGCAGGGTGGTAAGGATCCGCAGAATGCGTGAGGTGAATCAGGAGGCTGTTCTTCTTGCCCTGTGTTCAAAAACTTTTACATCTAAAGTGATAATCTTCAGGTTGTTATTGCTTATTATAGTTTAATTAACGTATTTTTGTATTGAATTCACTGCAGTTTCTGAATAATAATATTTTGTGTGGGCTATCCATATGTTAGGGGAGGTCCATCTGAATTAGTGAATTAGTATATTTGCTGAAACTTACAAGAAGGATAGGGAAATGTTAAAAGTAATAGCAATATGAATCTTATTTTACCATTATTTTATAACAAAGGGGAACATGTTAAAGAATGTTAAGAAAAAAACTGTTGTTCTAAAATTCTGAGACTTTGGCATGACTTGCTTTTTCTTCCTACTGATGAGATGGGTCACCGCTGTGACTTTCAAAATGAGTTTTGTTCCTCAATAACAGTCAGAATGGAAGTTCGAGATTCTATCTTCTCGCAGTTTGAGTATATCTATTAGTCTTGGAATTTATTGATTATCTGGTTCTGATCAATTTGATTTTTCCATTGGGCAGTGGTACTAAACAAGCTGCACATAGGTTGAAGATTTTGTTTGGATTAGCTGGCTTTAAAGCTGCTGAGCTCCATGGAAATCTTACACAAGTACAGCGTCTTGATGTGAGTAACTTACTGTATAAGGCTGTTAGTGTGTGTCTGGGTCCATCAGAGAATTATTTTGTGAATATGTTGACCTATAACAAGGTGCTAAATGTTAGATCACTTTAGTTTGACACTTTATTAAGATCATTACATGGCTTTAAATTGACTAATGGTTTCCTGGTGTAGGCTTTGGAACTTTTCAGGAAGCAACAAGTCGATTTTTTGATTGCTACTGATGTAGCTGCTCGTGTGAGTGGATATACTATGTATTATCTTCTTATAGTTTACTAGCAGTTCTGTATGTCATTGTGTTATGGCTTGTCCATTACATCATTACTTCCTTGCCCCTTTTTAACAATTTTTTCTTTGGCCAAGTTTTAAGGGTTTTTTTGGTGGATGGGCTTTGAGGTCAATTATAAGTCATGACTGAATGCCAAAATGTTTTCTCATACTATATGAGCTGAAGTCTATTTGCCTCTTTTTCTCAACTCCAAAATTTTCCTATTTATTTCAGGTGTAGTATCAGAATTTGGATAATTTGAGATGTGTTCTTTTCTGTGACATGTTATTTATCACTTTTTGTAGGGACTTGACATTATTGGTGTTCAAACAGTTATTAATTATGCATGTCCTCGGGATCTGACAAGGTGAATGCTGAACTATTACGTGATGGTGCTAGATCATGATATATTTCTTTGTTGCTAACTAGAACATTTCTTCATTACTTGATATTGATATCTGTACAAGTTCATCATAGCATCTCCTGTTTATCTGTTTGTCTGCACAGCTATGTTCATAGGGTCGGTCGTACAGCGAGAGCTGGTAGAGAAGGTTATGCAGTAACATTTGTGTCAGATAATGATCGGTCTCTTTTAAAAGCCATTGTGAGCCATTTTCTTCCTCCATCTTCTGAGTCTTGTTTGCTTTTAACTTTTTGTAAGAGATACAACAACATATTTGTTTTATTTGTGTGTTGAAATATGGTAAGTTAATAGAGCCACAAATTTAGCAATGCTATTTATCCTACGCCATTCTGTTTTCTTGAAAAATTGTTTTTATTGCTTTGTTTATGAATAATTAGATTTTGAGATTGAACTCAAACTCCATAAGTGGTTCTGATGATACTTTTTATTTTCTTTTTCTTGGAGGAGATGTGTATGTTCTCAATCCTAAGTCATGATAAGATAACATTTTCATCACTCCTCCGAAAATAAATGGTTGTATACAGTGTTAATGGTAAGGTTACATAGGTCCTAGCACTGAACTTTATAGGTGTTTTGGCTGGCTAGCTGAATTGCTAATTGCATTGTGACTTGAGAAATTGCTTCTCCTAATTCTTAGTAAAAAACTGCCTCCAAAATATGCCAATAGAGTGGGACGGAACATTAAGGCATATTTATTAGCTTTTGAGAAATTCATTGAATTTGTACTTATCTTTTTAGCTGTCTAGCTGCATAAAGTTCTCCCTAGGACACTGCATGTGGTTTTGGCAATGCCACATCTTTTTTCCTTCTGTTGTTTACTTAATTGATTTTGGCACTGGTGACCATGACTAGTCAGTCACTGGTGAAGTTTAGGTAGAAAGACTCGCACAAACTAGAATTTTAGTGTTTTGGCTTGTGTGGATTCTGGGTTCTACTATGTTAATATTCTAAATACAGGAATGAGGAATCCTCTAAGGAATTAGCTATTGCAGATTTTTAACATGGAAAATTATCACAGGATGATTAAATAGAAACATTCTCCAAATTTTCTTTCCTACACCATCAGTTTGAGCCTGATGTGGCTTACTTGGCTCTATCAATGTACTAGGCGAAGAGAGCAGGTTCAAAGTTGAAGAGCCGTATTGTTGCAGAGCAATCGATTGCTAAGTGGTCTCAGATAATTGAGCAAATGGAAGACCAAGTGGCTGCCATTCTTCAAGAAGAGAGGTTTTGATTGGGGTTCATTATCAAAGCTGTTTAACCAAGCATTGATATTCTTTATTTGGACTGAAGTTATAGATATTGAAATGCTGCAGGGAAGAGAGAGCTTTAAGAAAAGCGGAAATGGAAGCAACAAAGGTACTTGCCCATATGCTCTATCTGGACAGCTTTTTACAATTGATGTCTTCCAAAATATAATGCACTTATTCGATGGATCATGTTTGAAGCTTTTCATTTTTTTTTCGAAATTATTTTCCTGCATTAGCATTGTGTGGATCACTAGTAGCGCTAGATTTTCTGCTGCCTATTACAAGTATTTTGCAGTCATGATCATTCTTATTGTTAAGAAGCGGTGAGCAAGTACATGCGCTTGTGCAGGCGGAGAATTTGATTACACACAAGGATGAAATTTTTGCACGCCCCAAAAGAACGTGGTTTGTAACAGAGAAAGAGAAGAAGCTTGTAGCAAAAGCAGCAAAGGTAGTTTGTATTGTATCATGCCTGTTTTTCATTTTGGGTTTTGTTTTATATTCAATTATCAGCAGTTGTCGAGGTAAACAAGTTATGAAAATGCTAATGATGATTATTTCTGACCATTAAAATTGACATTGGAACCTTTTAAGTTATCTTTTATAATGTATTTCTGATTTTTCTGCTCATAGTATGATACAAATGTCGATCTGATTTGATTGTTGTTATTTGATTGAAGCAAAAAGAATTACTTAAAAATTCTGAACATAAGAAGATGTCCTTTCTTTTGTGAAATTGCTAACAAAATTATGTTCAATTTAATCTATTGGATAATCATATATCTGAAAACTTGAATGACAAATAAGGTTTATTCTCCAGTTGAAGGTGGTTTTTCATCATATAGGAGTACAGTTATAGGAAGTAAGGTCTTCATTCTATAGGAAGATATTTTTCTAATTGACAAGTTAGTCTGTCATTATTCTTAGGTGGAGCTGTAGCACACACATGTTATTTGAAGTGTTGAATATTTTTTCTGATTGAAGTCTTAAAGAATGTCGTATTCGGTAGTTTGCATTTGATATTAATTTCTCCAACTAATCACATGGTGCCCATAATTCATGTGACAGGCATCAAAGGAGAAAGAAAAAAGTTCTGGGAATGAGGTTATGAGTGCCCAACAGGCTGAAGAACTTAAATTGAAGGAAAAGAGGAAGCGTGAGCGGGAGGTATTCTTTTGTTATAAAACATTTTCTTGAGGATACAGGGAATATAAAATGTCAATTTCTCTTGGACAGAAAATTTTGCCGCGGAAGAAGCGTCGAAAATTACAAGCAGCCAGAGAGATGTTGGAGGATGAAGATCAAATTGAGAAATCAGAAGTACGTTTCTCTGCTTCTATACTCATGGTTTTTGCGTCTATGTAATGTAGTTCTATTACTGTAGGTAATTAGTTTCCTTTTTTTCTTAATGGAAATATATCAAACTATATTGTGAATGTATTTCATTTATGTTGATAGAACTGGTGCCCAGTTGTATCTGCATGTGAACCTTCAACTTTTCATCAATCAGTGCTAAATGGCTAAATTACTTGATCAATATTTAGGTTCACGTCTCTGCACATTGGTATTTGGTAAATAATAATTAAATACAAAATACTGCAGGGTAGTGGTAAAAATAAGAAAGTGAAGGCTGGTATGTCACTGGTTGACCTAGGTTATCGACGGGCGAAAGCAGCGAAGGCTGTGAAGCGGGCACTAGATTCAGGCAAGATTGTGCATAAGGCTGGGAAGAAATCAAAGCGCCTCCCCGAAAGAACTCAATCAAGGACTGAAGAGATGCGAGAACTATTCCAAAGTGATATGACTGAGAAAAAGAGGACGAAAAGCAGTGGTGGAACGAGAAGCAAAAAGTCCAAGAATTCATTTAAGAGCAAATCACGGTATGCAGTGAAACTCTCTCCCACCCTCCTTCCTTCCCAGTTATCTGTCAGGTTCCAAGGTATTCTATGCTGTTTAGTCAAGAACAAGTTAAAAAACCAAGTTTGACCTTTAGTTAAGCTATTGCTTGTATCTCCATGGATCTGTTTATAATGGCTCATGATCATGGGGTTTGACTATTGGAAGAAACATGGTTTGGATATAATTTTCTGAAAATATCATACTATGCTTTAGAAGATACCAAAACTTCATTGCAGTTAAACTCCCAAAAGCTTCAAGAGTCCTCGACGTTGTTATTATTATCTTCAAACTCCCAAACCTCAAATATAAGGTTGAATGAGGAGTGTAAGATAATGTTAGAAGGTTCTTGATTTTTTATGAGGCCCCTTGTGCCAGGATCTGGCTCTCTGTCATAGTTGCTATAAACACTTACAATACCAGTCTCCTGATTGGGTGGATGTGTTATTTGGACAAGTGCCATATTGGTGGTGGATTATTTATTTATTTTGTTGGTGTGTATGAGTGAAGATATTTGGATATTTAGGAGTTAATGCAAGTAGCTAGCTTAGCAATATCATGGTAAATGACGTATAATCGCTGTCATATAAAGATTGAGATGAGATGAGTGCTAATCTTTGTTTCTTTTGTTCATAACCATGTCCAATACTGGCAGTCATGTGTGAATGCCCCATTAGTATTTGAATGAGTTATTTACCTGGAGCCAATTTCTTTTACAGGTACAAGCGCAGGTGATCTCAGTTTTGTTTATGAAAAGTTCAGCGCTGATCCATATCTAAAGAAGAGGCAGTTACTGCAGAGAGAGATAAATCAGAGGCGGATTATAGATAATACAGTCAAAGGAGATGATGGTTGGTGTTTTGTCAGCTTGCTATTTAAATGTATTCTTTTGGAATATGGGATGATGATCATTTTCTTGACATGATTCTATTGTCGACATGCCTTATTCACTTATGATCCATCAGAGGGGATTCTGGGGGAAAAGTCCTTTTGCCAAAAACCTTTGGCCTGCAAAGGCCGAAGCTTTCTTATTAGGCGGCTAGGCTGCTTTTCCTGAACTTGATATATTATATTTTGTATTATTTGAATCTGAAGTAAATCGGCGTCGGT
The DNA here is from genome assembly GCF_001659605.2 of Manihot esculenta. Taxonomy (NCBI): domain Eukaryota; kingdom Viridiplantae; phylum Streptophyta; class Magnoliopsida; order Malpighiales; family Euphorbiaceae; genus Manihot; species Manihot esculenta. The sequence goes on along the minus strand of NC_035178.2, from coordinate 1,407,593 downwards.
TACAGATGAACCATAAGATCATCCCATTCTAATATCTTTGGAGAAGTGTGAAAATTTTCTATTGTATCCAAGTACGGATTCTCTGTGAAGACGCTAAAATTCCCTTGAAGCGTACAACTTTTCAGTAACAGGCCAGAAATGAGAACAGAAAAAAATCGGCGATCAAAATTAGTCGACTACACTCCCGTCAAGAAATGGTGCAAAAACGACGCCGTATAGGCAACTTCTTCCTTTAAATTTCTGTACCAGGCTTTCTATGATCGCGGTAATCTGAGACAAAAGGAAATAGGAAACTAACCAAATAAAACCCATTCTTTTCTGCAATTAATCTCATGAATGATATTACGTTCATAATTCTCCCTATTTTTGTTCAATCCATCTTCCCGTCGCTTAAGTCAATGGGTTTTTGCATACCTAAAATTATCCTTGCAAATGAATCTCTCAATCAGTGCGATTGGATTTATGAACTCACACTGGAAGAGCAACAGGTGTGGTCTTTATCTTCATGGAGGCTGTGGATGCCAATATTGTAAATTGCAAGGCTTCCAAGTACCAACCACCGTGTGGTCCCTCCTTATCCCACCCGCTGCAGAGCTCGAGGAGGTTAAAGGTTGGTCCTCAAAAGCTCTTCCATAGACCTGCATTGACCAGTCATGAAAAGTTGCCTCCAACCCACAGGACCTCCTTCAATTGCAAAACCAGAATTCAGATCGAAGTTAAGGCGTGAGGGACCTCACCGTTTAAACTTAGCGGTGCATTGGTCATAATCATCATAAATGAAGGTTGGGAGTAAGCAGGAGGAACAACAGATGCAGAATCCTGAATTGAGGTACCACAAGAGAGCCTCTTGAATCTAACATGTAGGCGGCTGAGACATCACATCTGAAGGAAAAATGAGCTGAAAATGGGGTAGCATAAATGAGCTTTATATTTTGAGAACATAACAAAAACTTACTCGTATGCTCAATTCACCAAATACATCCAAATAATATAATTCCATTTGTAATATTATTCATTTTGCGGACATGTGGCACAAATTGAACCACCTCAAAAATTAAGGAATGGCTTCTCACCCCTGGTCACAGTGAATTTTGTGATACAAAAACAATGCGGATAGAGTTTGGATAGCAGGTATATTCTACAATACTTCCAGTGATGTACATTTAATTCCTTTTTCACCTACGTTGTAGGAAATCTGCCCTTGAGCTACAATGTAGGAAATGGTCTGCTATTTAGTAGCCATGAGTCGATAGCCATGGTAATATTTGAATCAATATGCAATTAAATCATATCAAAACGACATGTATCAATTTAATTAAAATTGTTTTAATTGAACTCAAATCATATTAAGATCATCCTGTTCAAATTAAATAGATCTCGAGTCAAACTCAAATGTTCCTTTTAACCCGAATCAAAAACACTTTTATAGATTGGTTCTCATAATCTCTTTGAACTAATGAATACAAATTTTAAATCGACCCCAAACCAAAACTACGGCCAGTCGAATAATAAGGTTTTAAATAAAATTGAGGCTAAAAAAGGGTCTGGATGATTGACCTGGAACATTAACCTATGGCCAGTCACACATCAAGCAAGTAATTATCAGGCGCTCGGTGACTTCGGTTGCAAAATTATCAGGTCAACATAAGAAAATAAGAGGGGACAAAAACAAGTTTATGAAATTGCTCCACAACAGCCGACTTGCTACCAAATAATCTTTAATCCTCACCCATAATCATCAATGCTTTTAGTTCTAGTTTTAATTTCCTACGCAATCTCAGTTTCATAGGCCAGAGATTTTAGGGCAATTGTGAACAAGAAAGGGAAAGACAACAAAGTACAAACAAAGGGGACTTTGCATAGAAAATACACTCGTCATGAACTAGATAAAATTCCTGAATTCTACGGCTACATTGGCACCAAAAGCCAAGTCTTTCCTAAATTTGACAAAGGGAAAAATGCATGAAAGTGCTTTTCTCAAGAGACTAGGATAGAGGAGAAAAAGGACCGACATCGAAAAGGATGAAGTGTGACCCATAATTCCAGTCAATCTACAACTCATCCTTCACATCCGAGGTATCTGTATCCGCATCATTTTTGGAGGTATCTGCAGTTTCTTTTGTTTCAGTTTCTTCCACATCATCTTCCTCTTCAACATTAGCATCTGGGCTGATGTTTAGGCTAGATTTCACAGAGCTGTATATACGTGAGGCAAAATCCTTGGGATCTTGGAGCATGAAGCCACTCTCCATGAGTGCAGTTTGGTAAATGAGTTGTGCTGTTTGCTTTACGCTCTCATCCTGAAAAGCAAAATACATGATTAATTAATAACGGTGACCATAAATAGTTAATAAAAAAGCTGAAATTCTTCATGGACATGAAAATCATTTGCCGAGATGGAACAAAGTTCACCATTCCACACATACACCAAGAGCAGCAAACTAAAATCGAGCAAATGGATTCTACCGAAAATAAAAGGTGCTTTATGATGGGATAGAAGTAAAATTTCAGAGTCCATCTTACTAAAAGCTGACAATATGACCTGACCACACTCATCACACCATAGCACTTACAGCTAGCAGTAAACACACCAGTTACTCTGGGAGATAGCACCCAGTTCCTACCCGCTAAACCCAACCTTATTGCTGGTTGTAATCACTCTAAGTCCATTATACACATTCTAATAAAAGAATTGGTTAGGATATACGAGGCACAAAACTATCACACCCTTAAGATGTTTAAAGGCATTTAACTTTGAAAAATAGATCAAACTAAGTTCGGCAAGAAAACAAAATTCACAAAATCACATGATTCTAGTGTATAAATTCATGTTTAATTTATAGCAACACACTCTTAGCCAAAGATTCCATAAAATGTACCTCAGGGTCGTTGACAACTCTCTCACGGAGCTCCTTGATGATTGGGTGTCTTGGGTTAATCTCCAATACCCTCTTTCCTCGCATGTATGCTTGCTTGCTAGCATCTGTTAGAGTTTGAGACTGCATTATTCTCTCCATATTTGCACTCCATCCATACTTCGAAGTCACAACGACACAAGGTGTATTATCCAAACGATTGCTTATCTTCACATCATCTACATTTTCACTGGCAAGGACATCCTTCCACCACTTGGTGAGATCCTTGAATGACTCCTTCAATTCCTTATCTTTGGAGTCTTTCCCAAGTTTTAAGCCCTCCTTGGACACATTTTGGAATTTTTTGTCTTCATAGTCCATCAGATATTGCATCAAGTATTCATCAACTGGATCCGTGAAGAAAATGACCTGGCACATTTAAGCAGAAAAGGAATGAGCAAATCAGAAATAAAAGGGAGACAATCAATTTGAAGCAATAGCAAGAAGTATAGAATCATTGATTTCATAAGAACTAGGATATCTCCTAAAGAACAAATGTCTATCAATCATACCTCATAACCTTTCTTCTTGAGTCTCTCCAGGAATGGGGATTTCTCCAGTTGTTCTTTATTTGGTCCAGTTATGTAGAAAATATCCTTCTGTCCTGATTTCATTCTTGAGATGTACTGATCAAGTGAAGTTAATTTACCATCCGATTTAGTGCTGCATGAAGAGATTCCAGAACCATAAGATGACACCAACCAGGAAAAGCACACGACATGCATTTTTTTTTTTAAAAAAAAGGAAAAACAACAAAGTTACCTCTCAAATCTAAGAAGTTTTGCCAAGCGATTTCTGTTAGCTGCATCCTCAATGATGCCAAGTTTTATAGACTTGCCAAACTCATTCCAGAATTTTGCATACTGACCTTTCTTCTCATCGTCACCAGAATTCTCAACATCTGTGCATGCAGTAAGATAGCAATCAATCATTCACATTTAATATCACAATTAATAATGAAATGATAAACAGAACGTGGACCATAGAAAGGAAGTTGGATGGTTAGCACTTCTGGATGACTTGCTTTAGAGTGGAAACTAAAGAAACAGCCCAAGTAGAATGGTACCTTTCTTGTCTTTGTCCTTTGCCTCATCAGGATCCTCATCAGCAATTCTACGGATCATATCAAGGGCCTTCCTAATAAGTTTTTTCTTGATTGTTTTCAAGCTGCTGTGCTGTTGGAGCATTTCTCGTGAAACATTTAGTGGTAAAGTGTCAGAATCTACAAGGCCCTGCTCAAAATGTCACCAATATGTGAGTATCTCTATCAATTTTGAATTGTTGAAAGACAATTGCTAGAATGTTTTAGCATCACTTCAATGTCAATACCTTCAAAAAGTTCAAATATTTTGGCAAAAGCTCATCAAATTCATCTGAGATGAACACACGTCTAACATACAGCTTCAAGTTGGATTTAATAGTATTGTAGTAACTCTCATAAAGATCATGGGGAGCCTTTGGAGGCACAAACAAAACTGCCTTGAATTCAACATCCCCTTCTGCAGTAAAATGACTCCATGCCAGAGGTTTGTCATCACCGAAATCCTATTGAACAAAACAAGATGTACTACTGTTGAGAAAACTGCATATTGAGAAGATTGATAATTTATTTTCAACAGCACCACTGATAGTAGCAGAGCCATCACAAGATGGCAAATTACCTTTGCTAGAGAATGATAAAATTTTGTGTACTCTTCATCAGTCACCTCCTTTGGATTTCTCAGCCATATGGCTTTGACATCATTCAAAAGTTCCCATTCATATGTAGTTTCTTTCACCTTTTTTGTCTTTGGTTTCTCCTCTGTATCCTCATCTTCACCTTTCTCAGATTCCTCTTCTTCTTCAGAGCTGCTTTCAGCTGTTAATGACAATGATAAAAACAAAGGAAAATCACATGATGACATTAGAGCACATACAATTATACATTAACCCCAGAAAATTAAATAATGAAAACGGTCGCCAAATGATGCTCACATTTTTCCTCTTCATCGCTGGACTCATCTTCATCAGCAGGAACTTCCACATCAACTTCTTTACTTGCCCATAAGTAGATTGGGAAGTTGATGAATTCAGAATATTTCTTCACTAGCTCCTGCAAAGCAAAATAACTTTTGAGGTACTGATCTAACCTTAACTCAAACACAATCCATAGAACCATCTGAGAATCATTTCAAGCCATGCAAGCACACAACAAGAACTTAAGTCCTATCAGCATCAGTAAATACAGCAGCCAACCAAAATTGAAACTTGCCCAATTTTACATGTACTATACTGCAACATATTCCCCAAAACCTAATCTATTGTTATTGTGGGCATCAACCAAAAAAACATTGTAAATGTCTCAAAACAACAATAAAAAATGATAAAAGACACTAACTTTCAATTTGCTTTCCTCCAAGTATTCCCCTGCTTCATCCCTAAGATGCAGTCTAATCTCAGTTCCACGTCCTAGTGGTTCATTCCATGTATCCTCGGAGATTGCAAATGCTCCATCAGCCTTTGATTCCCATACATGCCTAAATGCCAAAAGAACAAAAGAAGGGTTAGCCAAATTTATTGTCTAAAAAGGCTTTAATAAATAGTACAACCTTTCAATATGTTCAGGAAAGTAATTAATCAAAAGAGGCTTACTGTTTGTCATCGTTATGTTTGCTGATGACTTCAACATAGTCAGCAACCAGATACACAGAATAGAACCCAACACCAAATTGTCCAATTAGATTGAGGTCTCCATTTGTCTGCATTTTCTCCACAAATGCTGGACCAAGAAATAGCAATGTCAGAATCAGCTTTACACTCATGCATAGTTAGAAACAATAAATTTAAATGCACATTTTTATCCACCTGAAGTTCCAGATTTAGCTATGGTTCCCAAGTTTTTGATCAAATCCTCCTTTGTCATACCTATACCTCTGTCACGAATTGAAAGAATTTTGTTTTGTTTGTCTAGCTTAATCTGTATTAAGCATGAAACAGCACATATTATAAATTATTAAACAAAAACAACAATTAGAACTAACGCCATTATTCTCCTGCATTAATACAATTCACACAGCTTACCTGAATGTCAAGCTTGGTGTTATCCCCTTCACCCAAAACCTCTTTGTCCGTGAGGGCGAGGAACCTAATCTTGTCTAGGGCCTGAAATTTAAAGAAATTTCTGGTGCAATTAGTTAATGCACAATCAAACGTGCACATGTAAGCATACATATAAAATCTATATGCTTACATCAGATGCATTGGAGATCAACTCCCTGAGGAAAATGTCTTTATTGCTGTAAAGAGAATTGATAATGATGTCCATGAGCCGAGACACCTCAGCCTGGAACTCATACTTCTGCGCATTACTGCGAAGTGATCTCTTTGAAATCGACTCTGCTTCCCTGAATCAATATAAATACATAAATATCAATCCCTTCCCGCACACAAGAACCAAGGTAAAACACACGCACGCACCTCTTTGCGACGTCAGAATCAGTAGATAGACCATTAGGAACAGCGCCGAGTTTCTCCTCAACCTTTGGAGGATCTACAGGATTCTGTGAATCACTCTCTGCATTTGCGTGTAGATTTTGGCCTAGAAACCCATACTCAGTAAACGAAACCAGAGAAAAGGAAATGAACTATATAATCCATAATATACAAACAACATAGTCTAGTAGCTACCTTGATCTGAGATGAGAGATAAAAGGCACAACAGCAGCAGGGCGGAAGGGATCGTCCACTTCCTCATCGCAATTTCCGATTCTAGTAGCTTCTCCCACTGAACGGATGTCTTCCTATGGATTTCAAATCTAAGATATGTTTGCGGAGCATATATAGCGTGGTTTGTAAGAGAGGGGTTTTAGATCTCCCGACACTCGAAATCAGTGTGCTAAAATTGTTTTCACTGGCTGGAGACTGCCAGCGTGGATGATCGATTCAAACGTGTCTGTAGCTTATTGGTAGTGGTATCGAAAATCGACGTGGAGAAACCAGGCGATCTGGACTACGCCGCATAAGACTTGAAAAACCAGAGTCTAGTTGACCGCTCTGATTGGCTTAAAGTTGCCACGATGGATAACCAGAGAAACTTGTGACATTTTTAGTTAAACGTGGCATTATTTTATTGGATAAGAAAAACGTGATTGACGTGGAATGCATCATTCTCACGTTGCCCTAATGGCATGCTTGGTTGCTTGCTAAATATGATTAGTCAACCATTTTGGTTAGGGTTGCAGGCAGCATCATATTCCCTCAAGGCATTAAGAGCATGTTATCTCGCATTCATGGGCATTATGACAACTAGGTCCAGGACACCCCGGTTCAGACCGGACTTATGCTGGAAGGACTAAACCTCAAACTCTATTAAACCTCAATAGTTGAGCTTGCTTTAAATATGAAACTTACTTTTGACGAGCTGAACAAGACTTGAATTCACACAAGGGAGACCTGACTCTATTTATCCCTTTGATCCCGTAAGACAATAAATCCCGTAACATCCGGGATTATATTCATATAATACCGAATGGAATTAAATAGCTGCCTGAAATTAAATAGCCATCTGATGATGGAAAAAGACAAGGACACAGTATGTTCGTACGTGCGGCTAGTACGACTGTGGCAGAAGGGTATAAACACATAACGACGGTTACATGTCACTAGAAAATAAAAGGAAAAAGGGATAAAGGAAGCAAGAGAGAGACAAACCAGAGCAAGCTTACCAAAATACACCTTGAACCCACCCTTTACTAGATTTCAGAGCATCAATTGGCGTCGTTTGTGGGAATGAAGGAGATTTTTTCATCACCGAAATTCTCATCCTCATTTTACCCACTAAGATACATATGGCCAACCACGATGAAAACCATACTGGAAACACCCTGCACGACCTGAGTTCAACTCGGGAAGGATCACAGTTCTTATTTTCTAGCTCAACTGCCCCATTAAACCAACACCCCATATTGTTCAGCCCTTCATCGAGCTCGGTCAAAACCGTGCCTCAAACTACCTTATCTGACTAAGAGCTGCAAAGTATGACTCTCTAATTACAAAACATTGCCCAATGGCTAGGCCAGATATTACAATAGAGAGGACTCAGCACTCCGTTGAGTGTACCACTTGCCGCTGAGGGGTTTAATAACCAAGCTCCTCAGAAGAATAGTAGGAGAACATATGACGAGGATGGAGAGGCCAGTCGAAGAAATGAGTTGATAGTCAGAACAAGAGGCAGGGTAGTGAGAGAGCTCATCGAGAATGATAGGGCTGAGAGTTATTCCTCCGAGCCAGCGGAAAGATCGAAGAGTAAAGAGCTAGAAAAAAACTACCGCATGGAGAAGAGGCCCAAGAGGGAGGATGTAGACGTTGATCAAAAGTTAGAAAGGCTGAAAGAACAATTACTAACGGAGTTGAGAGTACGAGACAACAACAGTCCTCTATTACCAACCTCATCACAGTTTGTGAGATGGGTTCAGTAAGAAACTATTCTCATGAAGTTCATGATGCCAACAATAGCGACTTATGATGGGACGGAAAACCCCAGGGAGCATGTCTTGAACTACAAGACATTCATGGAAATGCAGACTTACTCGGATGCCTTGATGTGTAAGGTTTTTCCTACCACCTTGACAGGACCAACTCGGGTATGGTTTAACAGGCTAAAGGCAGGAAGTATTAAGAGCTTCATCGATCTGACCAGCGTGTTCATCAGCAGATTCATTGTCGGGGTGCCTGCAAAGAGAAAGACAAGCTACTTAGAAACCGTTCGGTAGAGGAGGAGTGAATCCTTAAGAGAGTATGTGGCCAGGTTCAAATTTGAGACTCTGCAGATACCAGAGCTTGATGAAGGAAGAGCTGTATAAGCTACGCAGAAGGGCACTACCTCCCCGGAATTCTTCAGGTCATTATGCAGAAAGCCCCCTACCACCCTGGCAGAGCTGATGAAAAGAGCAGAGAAGTACATAAGGTAGGACGACGCCTTAACTACAAGCAGATTTGCTAAGGATGATACAGACCGAGGAACGGCTGGGGAGGATAAAAGCAAGACAGGCCGGAAAGGAGGCAAGATTGGGGACCGGAGGCATTGAACAAACACTTGTGGGAGAAAAAGGAGCAAAGACCCTATAAACCCTGGCTCCTCACCGAGATCACTCCTCTGAACGTGTTCAAAGCCAAAGTGTTTGTGGCGGTCCATGATAAAGACTTAATACAATGGCCCAAGCCCATAAAAGCAGAAGCAAACAGAAGAGACCCAGGCAAATATTGTCAATACCACAGGACCCATGGCCATGACACAAACGACTGTGACCAGCTGATAAATGAGATAGAAAGACTCATCAAAAGAGGCTACCTCTGAAATTTTGTGAAAAAGCTAAAGGGCAAGAGGTAGCAATAGAATACGGTTGGAGAGAGGCCCATGAGACATATTGGGGCACCAGTGAACAATGGCTCCAGTGGGACCATCAATATGATTGTAGGAGGAACTAGGGGATGCATGTGTAGGAGGGGGAAGAAGAGAAGCAGGAACAAAGATGAAAGTGGTGCGGAAGTGATATAGGTCATCAAGCACTCTCCAGTAACTATCTCTTTTTCCCCGGAGGATGCGCAGGGGGTGCAGATGCCTCATGACGATCCTTTGGTCATCAAGGCCGTCATCCATAACTTCAGGGTCTGAAAGGTGTTAGTAGACGATGGCAGCAAAATAAATCTACTACCTTACATGGTCTTCTAACATATGAAGATACTTGAAGAACAGCTGGTTAAGGATCAAGCTCCGGTCAAGGGGATAGGGGGAACTCTGACAGCAGTAGAAGGAAAAGTAAAGGTAGCCCACACCTTAGGGGAGTCACCCCTGTTAAAGATTCACTACTCAGTCTTTCTGGTGGTGAAGTTACCCCTGAGCTACAATACCATTCTGGAAAAATTCATGCTATATGACTTTGAAGCAGTGATCAGCATTCGATATCTAACTATGAAGTGTCCAATGAAGGCAGGAGTCGGAGTCGTTCAGGGAAGATAAGAGGCTAGAGCTGTATACCTGACCACAGTAGAGGAACAATATGCCCAACCAGAAGAAATAAATCCTGAAATTATGGAGGTCCGAGATGGAAAAAAGAAGACCATATTGAGCCTGTGGACAAGCTGGAGACCATCTGATTATCCAGAGAAGAAAGCGATAAGGTCTTCAGCATCAATTCAAGCTTAGAAAAAAATCTAGAAGGAAGCCGCAATGGCCCTAATTCAGGGGCACACCTCAAGTTTTGCTTGGAAACCATTGGATATGCCAGGGATTGATCCAAAAGTAATGAACCCACAAACTGAACATCCTCCCTAAAGCCAAGCCAGTAAAATAAAAAAAAAAGGGTCTTTGAAAAGGAGAAGCAGTAGGCTACGAGGGAAGAGGTAGAGAAGTTAGAAGAGGCAGGGTTTATTAGGAAAATAATATATCCACAATGGTTAGCTAACCCTGTGTTAGTGGAAAAAGCTAATGGGAAGTATAGAATATGTATAGACTTCACTGATTTAAACCAGATCTGTCCAAAAGATTGTTATCTCCTCCCTGATATTAATAAGATGGTCAACTCCACAACCGACTTTGATTACTTATCGTCTTTAGATGCTATGTCAGAGTATCATCAAATTTCTATGGACAGGTTAGATGAAGAGAAGACCTCCTTCATAACCGAAGATAGGACATATTGCTACAAGGCTATGCCTTTTGGGTTGAAAAATGCTGGAGCAACGTACCAGCAACTGATGAATAAAATCTTCAAAGATTAGATAGGGAGAAATGTAGATGTATACGTCGATGAAATGGTAGTTAAAAGTCAGACTTTTCAACAATACCTGACTGACTTAGAAGAGGTCTTCCAAGTACTGTAACGATACAAAATAAGGTTGAATCCAAGAAAATATGCTTTCTTTATTAGAGGAGGAAAATTCTAAGGCTACATGGCTAGTGGGAGAGGCATAGAGCCAAACCCAGAAAAGGTAGAAGCCATTTTGAGTATACCTGAGCCAACTTGTGTAAGGGATATACAGAGACTCACATGAAGAGTGGTAGCACTTAACAGGTTCATTTCTAAGTCAGCAGAGAGATGTTTATCCTTATTCAAGAAGCTACAGAAAGTCCTGAACTTTGAATGATCGGAGGACTGCCGAGAAGCCTTTAAAAGCCTTAAGAAATATCTAGCTCTCCACATATGCTCAACAGTCCTTTGGCAAGAGAAGAGCTATTAATCTACTTGGCCGCATTCGAATAGGTAGTAAGCGTTGTACTAGTGAGAGAAGAGGCGGGAACCCATAAGCCCGTCTTCTATGTCAGCAAGGTACTTAAAGGTACCAAGGTCATGTATATAAATATTGAGAAGCTAGCATTTGCTCTGTTATTGGCAGTGAGGAAATTCAGGATGTATCTAGAAGGCCAATAGATTGTAGTGATGAATGATCAGACCTTAAAAAAGATCTTATACAGGCCTAAAACTTCAAGACAGATGCTAGCATGGTCAGTAGAAATCAGCTTGTACTACCTCATCTATCAACCCTGGACTGCAATCAAAGCCCAAGCCTTAGCTGACTTTATAGCTAAATGCTCCTTTAGCTTGGATAAGAAAGAGCAAAATAATGCGCTGCCAAGGTCAGTGGAAGAAGGGGAGGGGAGTCAGCACCAACATGAACTCATGTGGAATTTATTTGAAGATGGGGCATCAAGCTGCACAGGTAGTGGGGCAGGAATTCTACTGAAAGGGCCTGACGAGTTTAAAATATGTTATGCCTTGTGCTTTGGGTTTTCGGTGTCCAATAACATGACAGAGTACAAAGCTCTTTTGAATGAAATGCAGATAGCTTCAAGAGTGGGGGCAATCAACCTCAGAATAAACAATAATTTTTAAGTAATAGTGAATCAAGTGACAGGAGTGTACTAGGCAAAGGATCCCATCATGCAGAGATACTAGCCAAAGTACAAGCTCTGGAAGCCGAGCTTGATGAGCAAGGAGTCCTTGTTAAATAACAGAGAATACCTTAAGAAGAGAATGAAGAGGCAGACTTGCTCAGCAAATTATATATGGAAGAGTTAGAATAGCTCCGAGATGAAGTGTATGTGTAGCGAATTGACACCCCCACCTTCGAAAAGTCAGCCTCCATCATGCAAATTGGTAAAGAACGAAGCTGGATGACCCCACACCTAGAGTATCTCAAAATTGCCGAAGACAAAGCAAAAGCTCTGAAAATTGCAGCTAAAGTTGCCAATTATCAAGCAGTGAGAGGAACTCTATATCAGAGGGGAAAGTCCAGCCCGTAATTGAGATGTGTAGGCCTGAAAAAGGCAGCGAGGATAATCCAGCAAATACACCAGAGGGTTTGTGGAGTTCATGAGAGAGCAACCACATTGGCAAAAAAGATTTTCCGGTAGGGGTACTACTGGCCTACAATGAAAAAAGAAACCGGAGAATTTGTGAAGAGATGTGATGTTTGCCAATGTTATCAATAGCCCGGCTATGCCACAGTCAAGTATATCAAACCCGTGGCCATTCTCCAAGTGGGGGATAGACATTCTAGAGCCATTCCCGAAGATTGTGGGGCAGAAGAGGTTTGTGATTGTACTTGTAGAGTACTTCTCTATCTGGCCTGAGGCAATGGCAGTACCCACCATCACAGTCCAGAAAGTAATAGATTTTGTGTGTGGCAACAACATATGCCAGTTCGGGATACCCAGGATGCTCATATCAAACAATGGAAAGCAGTTCGACTGTAATTCTTTTCGAGATTTCACAAAGAACATGGGCATATGGCACAAGTTTTTCTCAGTAGCTCATCTGCAGATGAACGGTAAAACCAAGGTGAAAAATTGAGCTATCCTCCAAGGGCTAAAGAAATGATTGGATGGTGCTAAAAAGAACTAGGCAGCCGAGCTGCATAGCATCTTGTGGGCATTTTGGACTACACCTCAGACGCTAACAAAGGAGACACCTTTTACACTAGCGTTTGGGATAGAAGTTGTAGTCCTCATAAAGCTATAAATCCCTACTCACCGGCTCCAATTCAACAATAAAAGCACCAATAGTGAGAAATTGAGAAGCAACTTGGATGCCCTATAAGAGATCAGGTGTAACGACCCGAAAATCGGACCGCTACCGGCGCTAGGATCCGGGTCGACTTAAGGCCGCCGGGACCCGTAGCAAGCCTAACATGCATCCTGTTTACCTGTTTAATCCCATACATGATCAACAACATACATAAGAATTTAAAACTTTTCTTTCATACTTGCTATCATACACCAAACTCAACCTGTGCATGCACTCAACATAATCATAATCATAATCTTGACCCCTCTGTGGGATCTCATCAATGCCCCCAATGGGTAGCATAACATGTGTTGAGTTGGCTAAACATAGACATTAATAAACATTAAGATCATGTATCAAAAAGGGATCACAATATACTATGGTCAAGCACACTTCTAAACCTCAACATCATTACATTACATTTCTATACATCATTATACAATTTGTCATGTCCACATTCTAACTATTACATACATAAGACTTCATTACTCTTCTTGACTTCTCTGTCTAGCCCGTACCTGCAAACCTGGGGGATTAGGGAAAAGGTATGAGCTACAAGAGCCCAGTGAGTAGAATAAACCTTTACGTTTTTTTAAAGCAAATGAATTATACAGTTGAGCATATTCATGCATCATGAATGCCATGTGATGAATTAGGTTGTTTGCATTAGAATTCACGAATATGTTGCATTGCATTTATGATGTTGATGTGGATTGGTTATTGAATGATCCTCTAGTCCTCATATGGTATGATGATGCTACGGCATGATATGGTATGGAAGTCCAGGTTGTACCCATTCTACGTCCCTGGCACTATGTAAGAGAAAGTCCAGGTTGTACCCATTCTACGTCCCTGGCACATTGGTATGTTATGATATGTTATGTTAAGAGAAAGACCGGTTGTACCCATTCTACGTCCCGGCACTTTGGAATGTAGAGGACTATTGGTGACAATACCATCCGAGATGTGATTAGTTGTGATGTGTTGCATTACATAATGGTTGCACCACCTCCACCACCTACAGAACCAGCAGCCCCAGTTACTCAACCTTCTAGACCTAGCTCAGCCAGTGGGAGCAAGGTCAAGATGACCGACTACATGAAGTTGGGTGCTCCCCAGTACAAAAAAGGGGATGACCCGTTTGTGTATCTTGAGAGGGTTAAGGTGATCACAGATGAGATTGGGGCTGATGACAGTAGAGCCATTCAGATGGCTGGGTTCACTCTTAAGTGCAAGAAGGCACGGGAGTGGTTCAAGAATTATGTGAACCCCAGAGTAGACAGCATGTCTTGGGAGGAGTTTGCAAACGAGTTTGCAGGATGGGCTTTCCCAGATAGTTCAAGGGAGCTGAAGATGATAGAGTTTGAGCAATTGAGGCAGACTGATGAGATGGGTGTAGAGGAGTTCACAGACAGATTCTTGGAGCTGTTGCCATTTGCAGGGCAGAATCTTGACTCAGACCAGAAAAGGTCAAGGAGGTATATCATGAAACTCCACTCTAGATATTCCTCCTTGATCCAGTCAGCAGATAGGGAGAGCTTCCACGCCATAGTGGATATGGCCCGGAAAATGGAGGCCAGTGCCATCGTTCAAGGGACAGTTAAACAGTACGTGATGTTAATCCCCGGGGACAAGTGATGTTAATCTCTCCCCTCTGAGCGAGGCTGTCACAAAGAGTAAGAAGGGAGGCAGAGGCCTCAGAAGATCGAAGAAGAGCAAGTTTTGGGATCAGATAAAGTCTGGTCTGGGTTTAGGTGATGGTTCGAGCTCTGGTTCGGGTAACTCCAGATGTACGAGGTGCGGTAGGCCGCACAAGGGAGTCTATTTGGTGGGGACAACGACATGTTTCAGGTGCGGACAGGAGGGGCACATGGCACGTGAGTGTCCCGCCGCGACCTTGGTGACACAGTCCCAGCAGACAGCTTCAGGTAGAATGGCTCAGCCAGGAGCTCCAGCCATGGCGCAGGGCAGAGGCAGAGGAAGAGGGATAGCTCCTTCTTCAGCAGGTTTCCCAAGTGAAGGTCCATCAGCTTCAGCGCGGATCTTCACTATGACCCAGCAGGAGGCTAACACATCGAACCCGATGGGATCAGGTAATCTCACTCTGGTGTGTTCTGATGTGTATGTTTTATGAACCCTGATGTTTCTCTTTCTTTGTTTGCTTTGTGAGCCTTTGGGAGTTTGGGCTTGATAGCTTATAGGTTAGAGTATCCCCTTTGGGTCGGTGGACCCAAGTGTGATCCATCAGCGGCAGAGTCAGTCTGCCGGTATAATTCAGAGTATGTTGTGAGTAGATGCCTTCCAGCTGACCTAGCGGTTCTAGATTTGACTGTTTGACGTCATTCTAGGGTTGGATTGGTTCTTCTACTAGTGGTACTACCTAAGTCTGCAGAGACAAGGTAGTCAAGTTCAGAGGTCAGGATGGATCAGAGGTAGTCCTTAGAGAGGACAGAGTAGGGATACCTAGAGGTTTGTTATCAGCTCTATAGGCTCGTATGTTACTCCGGAGAGGTTGTCAGGGGTTTCTTGTTTATGTGAGAGTGTATAGCAGTCAGGTCAGGGAGCCGCCTCAGTGCCCGTTGTCAGAGAGTTTTTAGATGTTTCCCCAGACGAGTTCCCAGGACTACCACCTGTCAGGGAGATAGAGTTCAAAAGAGAAGTAATGCATGAAATTGGACCAATCTCTATCCCTCCCCACAGGATGGTATCAACAGAGTTAAAAGATGTCGTATGATCAGTTGTTTGAATTGGGAGTTTAGGGTTCCCATCTAACTGAGCACTTCACCTTGGAGTGTTCCAGTATTGTTATGAGGATGAAGGATGGATCCCTAGGACTTTGTGCCGACCACTAGTCGTTGAACAAAGTCACTACCCATAACAAGTATTTGTTACCTTGGATCAACGGTCTATTTTAAGCCAGTTAGCAGGAGCTGGTTGCCTTTCCAAGATAGATCTGGAGTCCAGGTACCATCAGTTAAGATCAAGGAAGAAGATGTGCAGAGAGTAGTGGTTAGAACCAGATATGGGCACTATGAGTTCCTAGGAATGTTGTCCGGGTTAATGAACGCCCCTACAGCATTCATGGGTCTCATAAGCAAAGTTTTAGTCGGTTTCTGGATCACTCCGTTATTGTTTTCATTGACGGTACCTCGGTGAGTTCCAGAAATGCAGAAGAGTATGCCCATTATCTGAGGTCAGGAGTGCAGATCCTGAGAGAACATGGCTTGGATGCCCAGTTCTCCAATGTGAGTTTCGGTCAAGGAGCATATCTTTCTTGGGTCATGGTATGTCGGAAGAAGAAAAGTGAAGTAGACCTGAGGAAGTTGAAGTGTAGCTGACTAGCCCAGGCCCATTGTAATGACATAGATCAAGAGCTTTTTGGGATGGGCAGGTTACCTACTGGAGGTTCATCTAGAACTTCTCTAGAGTCGCCGCTCCTATGGCCAGATGGATAAAAAAGAACCAGAGCGTTGTGTGGTCTACTCAGTGTGAAGAAGGCTTTGAAGAGCCGAAGGTAATGTTGATGTCAGTACCCGTGGTGGCTCTGTCCACCAGTAATGAAGATGTCACAGTGTCCTGTGATGCGTTCCGAGTGGAACTAGATTGTGTGTTAACGTAAAGTGGCTAGATGATTGCTTATGCTTCTAAGTAGCTGAAGAAGCATGAGTTGAACCATCTTACACATGATCTAGAGATGGCAATGATAACCTTTGCACTCAAGATGTGGAGGCGATGCCTGTATAAGGTATGATGGTAGATCCTTACGGGTCGAAAGAGCTTGCAATACATCTTGAGTCAAGGGGGAAGAACCGGTGGCAGAGGAGATGGGTAAAAACTGTGTAGTGGTTATGACTTCAAGGTTCATTTTACGGTGAGGCAAATATTTTGAGAGATGCCCTCAACCGGAAACCACTTGACGGCTATCCCATCCCTTAGTACAGTAAGAAGAAGGTCAGTAGTCAAAGAATGAGAAGAATCAGAACTGCTGTGAGTCAGCAGGAGAGTTATGAAGTTGTCCGCAAGAGGCATGTAGAGTTTCAGAAAAGAAGAGAGTTTTGTCAGAGTGCGCGGCAGAAGCAAGTTGAGGTTCTCGAGAAAGTCGAGGTTTGCTGGAGGTGTCTCCTAAAGAGAGGGTGATTCGTTATGGACAGAAAGGTGAATTTGCTCTCGGATACATTGGACCCCTTGAAATCCTGCAAAGGATTGGGAATGTATCTCACGAGCTGGATTTACCCGCTTCAATGGAAGAGATCCATCTGTTTTTCCATGTTTCCACGGTATATGAGTTCGTGTCGGGTCCGAGTGAGGTTCTGGAAAGAACCAGAGGTGGAGATCATAGAGGATCTCACCTATGTTGAGCAGTTAGTACGGACCGCAGACACACAAGTTAGAAAGTGTGGAAACAAGGAAATCCCGATGGTGAAAGTCCCTTAGAATCACCTTAAGATGAAAAGTGCACCGGGAAGACCGAGAGTTTATGCTCCAGCAATGACCGTGTCTCTCTTTTAGGAGAGAGATTTTTAGGTTTTGCTTGCTTGTTGCTTGTTTGCTTATGTATGTTTGATGCTATGTTTTGAGTTGCCTGTTTGTTTGCTTGAACATTCGAGGACGAATGTTCTTAAAGGGGGGAAGAATGTAATACCCGGCTAGATTCCGGCATCGGAATCCCTACTTTCCGGTGGAATCTCCGTTGAAATATGGAATTTTGATGATGCCAGAGTCTTCTAGAGGGGTAAAATGTGGTTTCTAAAATGTTTTTACTGATTTCATGGTTTTTAAATGAAAAAGATTTGAGTTTTGAAAAGAATAGACCAAGGAGACATTTGCCAGGTTCGGCCGCCGAAAGTGAAGTTCAGCCGCCGAACATGAGTTGGTTTTGGGAGCGCTTTTGGCCTCCAAAAGCTATGTTTGAACAAACCAGGTTCGGCCGCCGAAGGAGGTTTGGCCGGCCACTTATAAAAGCCCCTCAGACCGAAAATGAGCGAGTTTTCTCCCCATTCTCGAGCTCAGGTGTGTTCATGTCCTCCTTTGGTCATTTTCATGTTTTTCTTCATCTCCTTCATATTTTTATGAGTTCCATGGTTGTTTTGAAGAGTTTTCAAGATTAGATCGAAGTTTTGGGAGCTTGGAGACCCAAGGAGTAGTTTCCTCCCATCTCCAAGTTAGAGCTCGCACAAACCCTCGATCTTCAAGAGGTAAGTGTGGATCTATGCTTTCCCTTACGTTTCATGAGGTTTTAAGTGAGTTTTAAAGGGTTTTGATGGTTGAGTATGGGTAGATATGCATGTTAGGGTTTATGTGGGTTTTATGCCCAATGTATGAAAATGTATGTTCATGTGATGTTTGTGTTGGGGTTTAAGTTAGTTTCAAGCCCCTTGAGCATATGGGAGAGAGTATGCATGATTGGGAGAGAGTATGAGAGGTTTGGTTTGTTTTGATGGTTTTGGCTTATGTGGGTCATAAGCTAGTTATGTATGTTTCTTGATGTTGTGGGTTGAAGTTTAAACTCCCTTATGCATGGTTAAAGGTCTATGCATGGTTTTGAGAAGTTTATGCATGTTTTAAGAGGTTAGAGGCTTATTTCGGAGGGTTGGGAGACTTGAAATGCACAAAGGCTGAGTTCTGGATGAACTCAGGTTCGGCCGCCGAAGGTGGTTTCGGCCGCCGAACCTGCCTGAGGATGCATGGATTGGCCGCCTAACCTTGCCCCCGAAAGTTGAGTTTTGGCTTGAAAGCAGACTTTCGGCCGCCGAAGGTAATGTTCGGCCGCCGAAAGTAATGTTCGGCAGCCGAAAGTGCCTGACTTTCGTCTCTGGAGTGAGGGTTCGGCCGCCGAAGGTGCCGCCGAACTTGCCTGACTTTCGTCTCTAGAAGGGACCTTCGGCTGCCGAAAGTGCCGCCGAAAGTGCCCTGTCCAGCCTTTTCATGAGTGTTCTGTATGCATGTTTCCTTGATGTTTTTAGGGGTTTTTGGGGAGTTGTTTATGAGTTGTTTAGGGTGTGTTTGGCACCTCACTAGAGTCCACCTGTGTAGGATCGGACCCGAGGAACCGAGGTGTTTAGCAGTGTCAGCCGTTTCAGAGTCGGCCCAGAGCTAGTCAGAGGTGCGTGGAACTAAACCTAATGCTTTAAATTAAGAAATTAAATGTTTTTAGAGCATGATCCATGCATCATGAAATGCCATGATATGTATTAGGTTGTTTTGCATTAGAATCCACGAATATGATGCATTGCATAATATGTTGTTGATGTGGATGGATATTGGATGATCCTTAGCCCTCAGTATGAGATGAGATAATATGATATGAGATGACATGGTATGATATAGAAAGCCCAGGTGTGGCCTAATCGCCCCTGGCATCATGTATATGTAAGGAAAGACCAGGTGTGGCCTAATCGCCCCTGGTATAGTTGGACATGTTATGATATGAGTTATGTAAGCGAATACTAGGTGTGGCCTCATCGCCCCTGGTATAGTTGGACATATTTCGATATGTAGAGGGCTAATGGTGACAAGTTCATCCTTGATGTGATATGTTTGTGATGTGATGCATTCCATGATAGCATACTTTAAAATGAACTGTTTTCTTGTTTGGTTTCTGCTCACTGGGCGTTATAGCTCACCCCTCTCCCCTAACCCCAGGTTTGCAGGGTCAGAGATAGATCAGGAGGTCACCAGGCTATGGCTATGGTTTTGATGTGTAATAGAATAGTAGTGGACATGATGTAATGTAAAGTTATGTAAGGATGTAAAAGAGTTATGTTGTATTATGACATTATGTTATATTTTCAGAGTTATAGTATTCTGCTTGGCCCGAGTTGGATAATCCCTTTGTACATGAGTTTTATTTTATGTTGATATATATGTTGGACCGAGTTTGACATAGAGTATGCTGACCCTAGGGGTTCTATGAGTTCAGTCATAGTGCATATACAGGTCAAACTAGTTAAAGGTAAAGAATTAAATGTTTTATGAAAATGTTTGATCATATTTGGGATTATACCGACTGTACAGGATGCATAGTAGGCTTGCTACGGGTCCCGGCGGCCTTATGCCGATCTGGATCCTAGCGCCGGTAGCGGTCCGGATTTTCGGGTCGTTACATCAGGGATAAAGCACAAGTACGAACAGCTACTTATCAACAGAAGGCAGCTCGGTATTATAATCAGAAAGTCTAGGAAAGAAACCTGAAGGTTGGGGACCTAGCCTTGAGAAGATTAGAAGTCACAGGAAAGAGAGTTGTTGTTGAAAAATTAGCGCCAACCTAGGAGGGGCCATTCAGAATTGCCAAAGTCATCAAACTCGGAGAATACAAAATCGAAGATCTGCAGAGAAATTCAGAACCTCATGCCTGGAACATTCAGCACCTAAAAAGGTATTTTTCATAAAGATATACAATGTAACTATTATATCAAAAATATAAATAAAATTATCTTTTCTACTCTAAAAACACTTTTGAGCAAATGTCGAAGACCTCAATGAGGTGGGTGACTGGTCTTGAAAATAGACCGCTCGTACTACAAAACCGATTGAGGAGACAAAAGCCTCAATGAGATGGGTGGCTAGTCTCGAAAATAAGATCACCGGCATCACAAAACCGGTTGAGAAGACGAAAGCCATGCTAAAAGTCTACACTAGCAAGGCTATGTGCCAAAAGAAATGAAATAGAGGCACAATGCCGACCTCAAGAAAGGATCTCGACATCTGCAAGGTCCAAATAAAAATAAAGCTAGGGCATGGTGCTGATCTCAAAAAAGTCTGGTTTCAACCTCACAAAAAAGCTCGGTCCATAAGGAAATAAAGATAAAGCCTAGTTTCAACCTCATAGAAGAGCTCGACTCGCAGGTAAACAAGGCTAAAAGCCTAGTTTCGACCTCACAAAAGAGCTCAGCTCACAGGTAAATAAGGCTAAAAGCCTGGATCCGACCTCACAAAAGAGCTTGCTCATAAGAAGACAAGTCTAAGGCTGGATGTCAGCTCAAAAAAGAGTTTAACCCGCAGAAAAATAAGACTAAGGTATAGCATCGACCTAGAAAAAGAGCTCAAGCACCCTTCAGGCTTAAAGAGAAGTAAAGCCAAAGCAAAATCAAAATCAAAATCAAATTAAGGCCTATTACTAATTTTGAAATCACGAATGTCAAAGTATGAGTAAGTAAAAAGTACAACTTGGGGGGAAAGCTAGAAACAATAACAAACAAAAGTCCGGCCAATAGAAGGCTTCAGGAAAATAGAAGGAGTAAGACATTAAGACATTCAATAAACAAAGTACAAAACATAATAAGTTAGATGTTTTACAAGCAACATGTCAAATGAATAATTAGCTCGACATAGCTCGTAGACAACACACATAAAAATAATCTAAGTATGGAAATATAAATAAAATTTAAATAGACAGGGAAAAGAAAAGCAAACAAATGGAGAATAACAAAAAAATTTAAAATTTTATTAATTTAACTAGCCATTAGAGTAGGTGACAGAAGTAGCAGGGGAAGGGGGAGCAGAACTAACTAGATCATTTACAGGGTTATTATTTACATAATTACCCCTATGCAATCTAGAGGGCAAAGGAGAAGGGTTTTTGGGAAAGGGGTTGTCATCCTCTTCGTAGCGGACCTCCTCACTATCAGAGTCGAGTTTAGGGGTTCGTAGGTCAGCCAACGGACGAAGGAGGCATCCTGAGCTGCTTTAAGGCCCTTGTTGAAGCCTGAAGCGAACATACGGGAGGCCTTTTTATATACCCTCTCTTTTAACTCTGCTGAGGACTTATATTCCTCCAGCCGTGCTTCACAGTCCTACTAGATTTTCTCTTTTAACTCTGAAGAGTCTCAGTACTTCTGCAACTGCTCCTCATAGGCCTGCCGAAGCCTGTCCTCTACAGCTTGGGCATCCCTCAGCAACGAAGTACACCTCTCCTCCAAGGCAGAAACCTCTTGGCGGAGTTATTGCTGCTAAAGTCGAGATTCCTCTGCCGCCAAAGTCATGCCCCTTAACTCTTCAATATATTTGTTGAGCTCTTGCTAAAGGGCAGCGGCATGAGCATTGCGTTGGGCCTTGACCTCAGCACGCTAATGGTGGGTCTCCTCCAAGGCGGACAGCTGTGCAAAGGCTTCATCTCGCTGAGACTCTGCTGTAGAAGCTCATTAGGAAGCCCTGGTGACCTCTTCCCTTATCTCCCCCCTAGCTGCTTGATGAGGTCCTTGATTTGCCTTTAGACTTCGATAATGTGCCTGTGGGCCTCACCAGTGGCAGCTATATTCTCAACCCTGCTTTCCTTAGTGATACGTTGTTCCATCGAACTCTAGAAGGACCGATTCGGGATGGATCTCCATGAATACACCAAATGCTTGCCACAGAAAAGCAAAAGTGAGGTTAAGAAAGGTAAAATATTAAAAATACTCTCAAGAGAGCAGATAGCTTACCATAAGGAACATCTCCCTCAAACTGTCCCCAAGGTCCTCTAGGAAATGTGAGCTAAAGATTGCCTGTTGCTTGGTGGAGCAGGCCAGATGGCTGACAAGGGTCAGGAAGCGAGGATCAGAAGCATCCAGGACCCCCTCAAACATCCTCTCGCACAACATCTTGGCCGTAGAGGCCGGCGTGGACTCAGCGGTCACCTCGGCGGCATTCAATAACTTGTTGTCTGGGGCAGATGACAGGGTACTCCACCTCCTTTTTGTCTTTATTGACAGGGGGAGAAGGGGCTGCCTTGGCAGGTCCAGAGGTCCGGGCACGCTTAGCAGCCCTGCCCTCGGTCATAAGTACGAAAGTCTGGACCTACTTGGTAGCCTCGACCTCGATCACGACAGCTCCCATGGCCTGTATGGGTGGGACATCCAATGGAGCAGTCTTGGTGCCCTCTTCTAAGCTACTCTCGGCTGACTCGCTGAGTGTGATGGGCTCCTTAAAGGTTTTCTTAGGAGCGAGAGGAGTCTTGGTAGAAGCCGGTGCTTTAGAAGGGACCGATATTCTCGAGGCAGCAGAGCGAGTACTCCTCGCCGTGGGCACCAAAGCTAGAAAAGGCGTAAGGGCAGGGGCAGAGTGACGAGCTGCAGAAGCAGGGTCCACGGCCAAGGTCTCCCGGGTCACATCGACTACAGTCTTATTGGTCTTAAAAGCGGCCAGAGTCACCTTCATACTCTCTCGGGATAGGATGAAATTCTTGGGGAGCTTGATGGTATCCATTGATACTGTAGAAGCTGAAAAGAAAATACCAATTCAATTAGAGTCTGAAACAACAAAAGAAAAATATAAAAAGAAAGAAAACTAGAAAAGAATATCAGCTTCTCAGTAGTCCTACAAGTTGAACATAAACATGCACTTCTCGACAACATACTTCTTCTTTACAGAGCTCAGTTGGAGAATGCAAACTTAGTCCACTAGGTTTAACCAAGAAAAGTCGTTATAGCCCTGGGAGACCTCTCCCCAGGTGAGGTCGATATCCTAATTGATCTCTGAGATCTCTTTTAGCTCAATAACAATGAAAGCCTCATGTTAGCCTTTTATTGAGTCCTTACACCCAGCAAATATAGATGATCCAACCTAGGGATCTAATAATAGAACCCATAGGTAGAACTAACGAGTAGAAAAAAGATGCAGAACAGCTCAATAGAAGAGGCAAAACCCCAACACAGGCAAATGGACTCGAAATAACACATGAATAAGATGGTATTAGGGGACAACATATGAGGAGTCACCCTAAAATAACGAAAGACCTCAATGAAAAAAGGAGTAAAAGGGAAGGTCAGCTTGAAATCGCGCTGTTTGATAAAAAAGACCAGACTGTGCACTTAATAAATGTCTATCAAATCCGCTAGCAGTGGGTAGGGGAGAACAATCCTCTTATTAAGTAGGGATACCCTAATCCTATAGATGGTGGTGTCAGAATAGTCGTCGAAAAAGTAATGAGAAAGAGAGAAAGGGGTGATAGATGACACCAGACCCACTACATCGGGAATTCTAGCAGAAGCCATGAGAAGAGTAGGACGTACCTCGAATCAGAAAAGCAGAAATTACAGGGGAGAGAAAGGGCAAGATAGCAAAAGCAGCACAAGAGGCAGAATAGCAAGTGAAATCGAAAGCGTAAGTTTGAAAAGAGGCAGAATAGCAAGTGAAATCGAAAGCGTAAGTTTGAAATGGGTAAAGTCGAAGAGGGGTCATTTTGACAATAACTCTCCTAAAGTCGTATAGTAATAATTGAGGTTTCGGGATTTATCCTTCATTAATCATGAAATAATAAATGAGTAGGTAAAAGGGCACTTGATGATAACTGAGCCCATGACACCTCGGCTCAGACTGGGCCTGTGCTAGATAGGCTAACTCTCAACTCTATTAAGCCCAATAGTTGGGTCTGCCTCACGCATAAATCCAGAACTCGCTTTTATGAGTTGAACCAGGCTCGGACCCACAAACGGGAGACCTGACCTTGTTTATCTTTCTGACTCCGTGAGACAACAAACCCCGTGACGTTCGAGATCGTGTCTACATGGTGCCGGATGAAATTAAATAGCCATCTGACTATGAAGAAGGATACAGTACGTTCGTACGTACGGCCAACATGACTGTAGTGGGATGGTTCAAACATAGACCAATGATTATACATAAAACAAAAGAAAAAAAAATAAAAAAACAAGGAAGAGACAAATCAAGACAAACTTACTAAAATACACCTGATCTTGAAAGCATCAATAATTAAGAAATCAAATATAACTTTGTTATTATATAAAAAAAAAACTATATATAATATCTTGCATTGATACGTTACCTTTCCTTTCCAAGAGATTAAGACTATATTATCTTGCATTGATAAAATTGATATAAAAAACTAGTCAATATTTTTGAATTTTAATTAATAATAAAATGTATTTTCATCGTTAGTGATGATTTTTAATGAGTGTATTTTGCATTTATTTATATGTCTAAAAAATATGATTCTATAGCTAGATTTATTTTCCCACTGATTTTTACACGTTGAGATTATGTTTTTTTTTCCTCAAAATAATTTTAAGAATGTATTATTAATATTAACATGATGCATTTAAAAATAAATAACTTTAAAATACTTTTAGTAAAATTTAATATGAATGGGAAAAGAAGTAACTTTATATTTTTTATAGAAGTACCATTATCTTTTATGAACTGGTGAAAGCCCTTTTGACAAAAACCTCTGGCCCATAAAAGGAAGTATTCTTATTGGGCCGCTAGTCTGCGTTTCTCCAACTTAATAAATTATATATTATATTATTTAAACCTGAAGTAAATCAAGGTGGAAGGTAGACGAGACCCAAATCATCATCCCCACTCTAATAATATCTTGGGGGAACGTGTGAATTTTCCATTGTAGTCAAGCCATCAAGATGATAAAAATACCCTTCAAGCACACTAACTTTCAATAATAGGCCAGAAATGAGAACAGAAAAAATCGGCGATCAAAATTGGTCGACCATCTTCCATTCAAGAAATGTTGCAAAAACTACACCGAAGAGGCAACATGTTCCTTTAAATTTATGTGCTGTGTAAGAGGAAAAAAACAAATTATAAAAAAAAAAAAAGACATTACAGCTACATGTACCAAGCTTTCTATGACTGCGATGATCTATGAGACAAGAAGCAAATAGGGAACTAAACAAAATAAAACCTAAATTTTTTCTTCAGCAATTAATCTCATGAATCATATTACATTCATAATTCCCCATTTTTATTCAGTTCCAACTCCCCCTCGCTGAAGCCAATGAGCTTTTTGATACTCTCTAGAATTATCTTTGCAATTGCAATCCCTCGATCAGTGCGATTGGATTCATGAACTTGCACTGGAAGAGCAACAACTCTGGTCTCATCTCCATGGAGGCTGCGGATGTTTATATTGCAAAGAGTAAGGCTCCCAACCACCGTCCGGTTCCCTTCTTTTCCCACCCACTACAGAGCTCGAGGAGGGTTGAACGTTGGTCCTCAAATGCTCTTCCATTGACCTGCCTTGACCCGTCATGAAAAGTTGCCTCAAACCCCCAGGACCTCCTTCAATTGCAAAACCAGAATTCAGATCAAAGTTAAGCCGCGAGGGACCTGCACCATTTAAACTTAGGGGTGCATTGGTCATACTCATCATGAATGAGGGTTGGGAGTAAGCCGGAGGAACAACAGATGTAGAACCCAGAATTTGAGGTACCACAGGAGCTCCTCTTGAATCGACCATGTAGGGAACTGGGGCACCAGATCCATATACAGCTGAGGAGATGGACATGGTTGGTGCTGTTGTCAGCCCATTGTACCCAAGAACAGGAGAATGTCCATATGACACAGTTGGAATCCTGAGAACGCCTCCCATTCTTGCCACATTTGCATCCAGTGCATGATCCAGTGGCTTGCCATTTGGCAAGGACGGATTTTGAGGAGCAAAATCCTTTCTAACGGCGTCCGTTCTACTACCCACTTCAACTCTAGTGCCCATGATAGAAATAACTGGATCACCTGATTTAGAACCTCCAAAAGCGCTTGCACTTTGGTTGCGAAGATAGAGCCCTTGGTCTGACGAATCATTGTGAAAAAGAGGCCTATCATTCAAATCAAAGTTCCTCAGTGAAGGCTGCATAGATGATGATGAAGAAGCAGGAGATGGGCTGCGATGGCCATTCCGGGGGTGAAACAGCTGTCCTTCCATCCTCAAACCTGGTGGTGGAGCATCACCATCATCACTGATGCGATTTAAATCCAGGTTGGGTCTTCCTGATCTTCTTGGGCCCACTTCTAGTGAAGATTCCCCAGAATGCATACCAGATGAGACTGGAATGGGTCTTCCTGAGATTAAGTCCATCACCTTCTCATCTCCATCCTCAGCTACATTGAGATCAATATCAAGGCTGTCCTGTCTCTGTCTTGAACTTCTGCTGATTCTCCCAGTCTCAAGATTCTTATCGCCATCAGAAATCTTGCGTGGTGAAGCAGGTCGAAAAGCACTAGTAGCTGCTGACCCTTTCCATCCAAGAATGCCCTCAAACTGCAAAGGTGCCGAAGGAGATCCAGAAGCTGCTGCTGGCCTTGAAGCTGAAACAACTGAAATTGGAGTAGAGATGGGATTCAATGGACGATCCATATCATCAGAACAGACTTCTTCATTCAGATCAAAGTCGCATAATCCTTTCTCTGTATTAACTTCAGGTTCTGGAGCCACTTCGGTCACCTGTGAGGACTCCAACTCATGCGTGCCATTTTCTGCTTCATTTTCCACATTGTTGGAATTAATTAAGCGCCCTTCTTCCCCATGATATGCTTCAGAAGACTGATTTTGTCCAGTTGGAATGTCTTCTATAGGGAAATGTGGGTCCAGCTTCACATTTACAGAATCTGGAGTACCTGGCTCCCCAACACTTCTTTCCCTGGTTTTCTCCGAAGATGAGCTGCAAGATGGTTCTCTGAATCCTACCACCTCTCTCTCCACTTCTTGAGCAACTTGCCTAGCAACTTCTAGAGCATCAACAATCCCATATTCAAGCTCAACATCAGATCTCCTCCTGTCAATTGGACCAGGGCCCTGGGTATCCATCTTTGGTTTAGAGAACTGGGAATCGTTTCTTAAATCTTCAGCTCCATCACTGCTATGCTGTTGATCATCATCCATTGCTCCAATTTCTGCAGTTCTTGAAAAAGGAGTCCCAATATACTCAGTTTTCTCCAATCTCTTGTCACTGTCAGATGAGTCCTGCAGACTGTCAGGAGAACCATCATCTTTAACCATAGAATTATGCGCATTACTATGATCTATAAATCCCACATCATCTGTCCCAGCTTTCGATGGAGATACAGATATTCCTGCATCACCAAATGCAGTACTGTTTTGACCAGATTCAGCCTCTTTGGCATCAACATTGTTTTCATATGCAGGTTCTGCCAATATCTCTTTAGCAATGGCAACATCAACATTAGGAGAACTAGCTCCAGGTCCCACCTTACCGGAGAGAGAAGCTGCTATACCTTTGTCAGAGAAACTGACAAGCTTCCTTGAAGCATCCAACTCTGGCTCATTCTTTTGTCCCTTGGGAATGGGAACACTATGAGTCTCCGTTAAAGCAGTTCCTTCAACATCACCCCTTGGGGACTTTTCATTCAATTGAGGACTCTCTTCAACAGAGTTTGACATTAAAGATGTAGTAAGAGGTACATCTTCATCCTTTTCTGAAGGATGACAATTCGGAATTTTTGAATGTAAATCTCCATCCCTGGCTGCATTATTTTCTACATCAGCATTTCCTTTGAAAAGAGTAACATCTACAGCAGCATTTTGTGCTTTATTGTTCTCATTGGCGAGCACAATGGCATCACAAACTGCCCCTGCACTCTGAACATCATGATGAATTGTATCACTAACCCTACCTTGCTTCCAGCTATCAAACAGTGCCCTTGCTCCTTCCTGAACACGAGAGCTACTATGGTCAAGAAGATTGTTGATGGTAATCCAAATCCCAGAAGAAACGGAACTCTCCTTGTCTACTTGCAGTTTCTCCAGTGCTTTTAGAAGTGCAGTAATAGACTCTTCTACAAAACCATCAGCTGTGTCATTACCAAACTTTTGAGCATCCTTTAACCATCTATCTATAAACCAGAGTCCATCTAATTGAATAAAAAGATCAAGACAATCTTTATTCTCGGTAGCAGCAATAGTGCTTGCAACAGCAGCCCAATGCCTGGTTGCATCACCAACATTCTTCACAATACAATCTTTCTCTTTCTGCATTACAGCAACCAGCTCATGCACTCGAGAAGGGGCTGTGAGCCCATCCTTCATCTCCGTCAGTGTAAAGAAATCTTCAAGAGTCATAGTGTTTCACATTTCACACCTCCAAGTATAAAATAAGTCCTTGTGGTATACTGATCTTTTCTTTTCCATAGAAACAGTTAACTTTCTGAACAATATAATTACAGGCTAACCTGCAAGCAGGGGAAAAAACTTCTAAGAAAAAGCTCCAGAGTCCAGACTGTATGAAGTAGCTGGTTGATAACTTGATATAATAATTATTAGCTTATAATATGTAGAAATTCAAAAAATAAGTACACTAGAGAACATAACTTTGATATGGCAGCAGATGCTCTATTACTATTTGCAAAACTGCTACGAAGCAGAAAACTAAAATAACAGACTCAAATATTGAACCCAGATTCACCGAACGCTGAAAATGTGGTAGCATAAATGAGCTATTATATTTTGAGAACATAACAACAACTTATTTGTATGCTCAACTATCACCAACTAAATCCAAATAATATAATTCCATTTGTGATGTTATTCTTTTGCAGACATGTGGCACAAATTGAACCACTGCAGAAATTAAGGAATGGCTTCTCCCCTTGGCAAAATGACTTTTATCATACAAAAACATTGAGGACAGAGTTTTGACAGCGAGTATATTCTACAACACTCCCAGTGATGTTCTGATGTCTATGGTTTTGTTACAGAGCTCATGTATAAGAACATTCATATATCACATATGGAAAGCGAGCCCAAAAAAATACAAAAGCAAAAACCCCAAAGAGGAATGGTCATTAATGAATTTTCATTAAACTAAAACAATCACTAATCTAGCCTTATTTACTATTTTTTGCAATTAAAGGGCCAAAACAACTAATAAACACTCATGCTCCTTAATAACAGAAAAAAAAAGAAGGAACCTACACAGAACAAATTGCCACATACATTAAATCAATTCAGACTTGTTGCAGGATCCTCCCGTTTCTGCTGATCCTAAGGTAACGAGAAACACGTGCAAAACTGACTTAGTTTTATGTAGACATAATTTGTCCCTTGGATTTAATCAATAAATTCTTAAAAGGATACACAAGCTCATCCATTGGAGATTCCCATGAATGTCAGAAAATGTAGTCTCATACAAATTGAAAATCACTTAATTAGCTAAAGTCAAGAATCTCAATTTGATTGTCTATGTAAGGAAATGGCATCAGTTAGACATTATGTTATGCATTCTTAGGAGACGGTTTGCTCCCATTTAAGAGTTTTGTCCTTGTTAACAAAGTACAGGACTTGCTCAAGCAATCCGAGAAAAATAAATGTCTCATCTTCAGAAAAAGTTGGTCTACATATTTTTATGTTTGTGCATCTAAAAAGAAAACATCAGAAGTACAGAAAAATATCAAGCGAAACTTCTCCATGGAGTTTTCACAGTGGCAGAACGATTGGCTATTTTAGTTTCTCAAGTACTTGGCATTTGTCCTTCCCTTCTGTTTGTCACATTCATAAACACAAAGCATATTTAATTTAAAAAAGAAAAAGATTTTAAGATATGACATCCAACAAACCAAAATAAATGCATGGAAGAAAGATACTATTCAATTTGCAATTTAAAGGAAGATTTTAATTCTCCTTGGAAATTATGTAAAGACCAAACATCTTATATTGTGCATATTGGCAAAACAAAGGCAATAACATTGAAGCAGAGGCCGAATACTCATATATAAACAAAAGGATCAATATGCATGTTATGCAGCAATGCTTATGAATTCTGAATATGATATCTACTAGAATGCTGACATATGTTACATTTTTTAAATCATGCATTGCACACATTGACTTGACTATCAAGCAAACAAAGCATAAAGGCAATTTTAGAGTCTTAGAACCAGAGACACTGCCGCCATACAAATATGGGGAAAAAAATGCACACTTCTCAACGTTTGCATAAATCATAGGCAATATATATTCAACATATTTTTAAAAACCCTTCACAAACACATGTATGCGAATATAGAGACCACTCTTAACAACAAGTTCAATGAGACAAAATCATTTAAAAAAAAAAACCATGAAAACAAGCTACTCACGCCAGGTTATGAAAATACAACTTGCAGAAATGAAGAAAATGGTCAAATCTGAGGCTAATGTTTTACTATTAGAATTGCAGGACACATGAAAATCAGTTTTTAAGAGCAGCAAGAATAGATTTATTGATAGTTTCAACAATTAGACGTCGTTTCAATCCTGAAAGTGCACATAAGAGTTGTGATCAAGGAAATAGCAATGAAATCAAAGCATAAACAATAAATTGAATTTTTAGAAAAAAAAGTGAACAGAAAACAGTCACATACAATGCAAAACCAATCAACTTAAAACAGAGAATAAAAAGAAAAGTTTTTGGCTTTTTAAATTTCCTCTGAAAGGCCTAGTAGAACCACTCCAGATAAGAACACTAGCAATTACCATAAGCAGAGAAGATCGATCCCTAGAATTCAAAAGCACAAGCAGAAAACCAAAGAAAACCCTAGCTTTGTAGCTCTGTACTGTAAAATATGATATAAACTAAATGGGATTTGAGAACTTAGTTTAGATTATCAAAATTAATGCAGAGAAATATGCAATTAACAGCTCAAACCTCCAGAAATGGAAATGAATGGATAGGCATATAAATCAAAATGGAAAAGGAAAAAAAAAAAAGTAATTGCAAGCATGGCACGGAGTTTACCTTGATAAATTAATACACTGAAATGAAATGAAACCCTAGCGGAGATACAGCTGAAACAGAGAAGACTCCAGTGTCCGCGTGATTATCTGAATCAAGAACTTTCAGTCTCTGGAGAAATTCTCTCTTCAGTGACTGAATTCTTAGCTTTCTCTTTCCAAAAAGCTTCGTTTTCTTCTTTTATCTCACTTCACAAAACCCTCGCTTTGTTCTCTGTGAAGCCTTTTTTTCGGAAGCAGAGAGAGAGAGAGAGAGAGAGAGCAACGTTTCTTCTTCGTGCAATTCTTTTTTTCCTTTTTTTATTTGATTAACATTTTTTGGGTGAATTTTGAATTTTTATAATTCAATTTTCTGGTCAGTTTTAGTTCGCAATTGGGTAAATACACGAGCGACGCGTGCAAGAGCCGTTGGCCGGGAGAAACCTGGTTGTCCGGTCAATCGGTAACAATGGATATTTAAAAATATAAGTAATTTTTAATTTTATTTAAAAACTGTCAATTTTGGGTATGCTTTTAATGTGGGCCTTTTTGTAATGAGTTTCGCTTAAAGGAGGTTCAGCCGGTCAGGGAATGGACAAGCTGAAAAAGAAAGGAGCACATCCTTTTCTTTCCATGCCTTTGTAAAGTTATACACGTGTGATGCTCCTGTATTATATTTAATTAATTAAAAGGTTTTATAAATAAACAAATAAATTGTTTCTATATTCATAATCTTATTATATAGTCAAACCACTGATTATTTTATTTATATTTATTAAAAAATCCTAATTATTTTTAGCATTTCAGTCAGATAATTAAACACCGAATTTAAATTAGATAAGAATATCCTCAAAATAGCTAATAAACAAAAGATTCTTGTGAAGTTACAGTTATAATAAAAAAAATTGACATAAAATCACTCTTCTTGATCAAAAGCCCAATGAGTTTAGTCACTACAAACTCTGATTTTGGAAAAAAGAAAATATAAGTTTTATAAATTTGTTTATTTTAAATGACTGAACATTTCTTTAAAAATTCCAAATAACAATAATTATTAGCATCCTAATATAAAAGGATGACATTTGCCAGAAAAAAAGTACCATTTGGATGTATGGATTTTATGCAAATGCCTGTACTTTTTGAAAAGTACCATTTAGAGCTTCGATTTTTATGCAAATTGCGAAGCTAAACGGAGCTTTAAAGTAGGCATATAGCAATTCCAAGCCGGCCATAAAATCGTAGGAATTTTCAGATCTCCCCATTTAAAATAGCTTAAAGCTGTGTGGAGCAATAAACATGTGTGAGGATGACATTAAAATGCCAGTCCAGTATATATGATAGAAATTCGAAACATTCTTGCGTATGCATGTGATAAAAGAGCCAAAATAAAGACTGCAAAAAGAACATCTTCAAAAGGATCCAAGCTTGGCTGTTGATCATGACTTTGTTTCTTTTCACGTGGTGAGGTTAAGCTTATAGTAGTAAATTCTATATGGTTGCTTCCTCAAGTCTTTGCTGATCATATAATATTGCCTTTTGTTGCAAGTTTGGTGGAGGACCTTCCCATCCCACTGCCCATCATGGAGTACGCAAGCTGAAGCTTGGAAGCTAACATTTTACCCCAAAAAAAAAAGAAAAACAAGGGTGAATGTGGGGGAGAGTTATTAGGAACATACAACTATTTTATAATCTAAATCTTCATATATGAGATTGAATACTATGTCAAAATACTTGAATTATAAAAAATTATTTTCTTTTAAATTTTTAATTAACTATTAACAGAACAGTTACCCACTGTTAAAATAATTAGTATTACTAAATAATACTAGGCATGTAGTCTCCTCCATTTCTCTTGAAACAAGAGCACACAACTGCTTGCAATTTCGCATTGTGTTTGAAGGAATTTGTTGGATGAGATATGGGTATCGTCTAATTCTAAAATTATGGCTTTTCTACTTGTGATATAAACAGTGGTAACTATAAATTTCATGTGGGGATCATTGGCCTTGGTCCTTTGGATTGTGCATGTATAATAAAATGGAAGAATAAGAACAATTCTCGTGACAATCTTGATCTTGTCGTAGAAAAGCTTAACAGCGGCAACGTAATCAAATAGGGAACAACTAAAGAATATTCTTGGTTCAAATCCATAAGTTAGATACTCACCAAGTCATCAAGTGATTCGATACTTTTGGGTGTGTGGGGGAATGGTCGTTGGAAAATTCTAAGTCAAATTTTGATCATCATCACTGTGATTTCACTCTTGACCTGATATTACTGCCCTTCTCTTTTCAGTCCTATTTTTGGAGTTGAGGTTGGGAAGTAAAAAATATATATAAGGAGAATTTTCCATGAAAAAGAAAATAATAGTAATTCTTTTATAATTAAAATATAATACCCTCTAATTAGTATATTCAAAAATATATTCCTTTTTCAACATAAATTCAACCATAATAAACCTTTCATTTTACTATTCAAATTTTGAAGTCAAGGTTCAACACATCATTATCATTGATAAGGTGTATTAAGTCGTAATATTTAATTAGATATGGATACATAAATTCACCGCAGCAGTCTTATTAGAAAAATGCAGTAGTGAAATAATTTGTAAATTCAAGTCAGTCAATTGTTGGTGAACTGCCTCTTCGTCAAACTGGAACCTGAGTTAAAAAAGCCAACAGATTATCAGATGGAGCCAAAATTGCTTGGGCCATTTCCACAAAATTTCTCATGATAATTTTTTTTTTATAAAAATAACATGCATATAATTATAGATTTTCTCCCACAATAATTATACTATTGTAAAAAAAATTAAGAGCCCTAAGTCAAATTATTTTGTTTGAAGAGAATGAGATTATTATACTCCATTTTTTAGATTGAAGTTTTTTTAAAAAATAAGACCCAGTGAAGTTTATATTTATAGCTTCTCTAATTAATAGAATCTTTATATTTGGAAGGCAAGAGGCATTGTGCTTCAAAGAGGGAAAGAGGGGTTTAGGCTTTGAGGCCAAGTGGGTCGACACTAAAAGGATTTGTGAAATAGAGATGATAATTAAAGGTTCGTGTCGAAAAGACCTGCGAAAGTAAGAAACAAAAAGAGGAAAAAGATAAGGGCGTAAAAAGGTTCTTAGCTAATCAGCTGGGATTGAGACGTTGAGTGCAGTCATACTACACATTACATCCCACTTATTAGTCTAATTAGACATACTCATTATCCTATTCTTAGGATCTCCAATCAAAGGTCCCAGAAAGTACCTTGGAGACAACCTGTCCATGAAATTGAAAAGCTCATCTATTATCAGGTGTTGGAGCCGATAGAAACGGGCCACAAGCAATTCACAGTTCCAAATATCCCAAACCTGGTGGACCAGACCAGACCCAGTGGCCAAAGAATTGCGCCATGACCCAGTCCACTTCTGGGGCTCCATATAAAATAGAAGCCCTAAAAGTCTCGAGCCCGTCTTTTCCCTTCCCTGTCGGAACTCAGTCCATTGAAATTTGAAAGGGACGGGTAAAAAAATATCTTACTTTTCTAATTTGAAATTTTTTGAAGAAACATTTTGAAAGGGACGAAACCATTAGGATTAAAGTCATTAATTTCCTGTGCTGTAAGACATGTACCCGAGTTCTGCTGCATTGCGTTAAGGTATATCCACCGGACTTGTATACCAAAATGTTAATGTTGAGTCTGTTACAAGGTGAAAGCCCAATTCCATTGAAGGGGCTTGGTGCCTAGCCTAGGACAATGAAAAACTACAAATTGGCTGTTAGTGGCGGGCTGGTGGCAATCCTTCTGTGCCTCGTGAGACTAGCTACACTAAAGCGGAGGCCGCAACTAAAACAAAAAAGACCTCCCATTCCATGCAGAATCAATATTTTTATGTACTAACTTGGCATTATAAAAAAGAATTGCGTGCTACAGACGAAGATTGCTTTGAAGCAACCGTCGGAGAGAGATGCTGCCCTGAGTTTTTTCATTAGCAGGCAATATCTTTCCACCTCTATTCCCCTGCAGAAAAAATGAAGCAGAATTCAAAACTAGTTATATCATTCCAATTTACTGGTTTTGTTCCCTCCGTTATATTAGGTCATCCTTCTACATAAACTAGAGCACTAAGGCACTGCTTCTCAATTTGATCCTTTCCTAGATACAAGTAAAAAAAGGATTGACTTACTTTTGGTTTCTGGGGCTCATCCTCAATTCCAAAAGCAGTGATGTCTCTCAGCAATATAGATGATGCAGGCAAAAGTCTCCTGGTTATTACAATATAATTAAGGAATCCATTAGAAATTGACATTCACCTTTATGGAAGACATATAAACAGTAATCAGTGTTATAAATGTAACTTGACGAATGACAGAGACAACCAACCTCTTAGGTTTCTTCAAATTCAATGATTTGCATGAATTGTCAGATCTTATTCCACAATCAGGCACATCAAGGTTGCACTGTTTGCTGGATACAACATCTTCCTCGGATGGTGGCAGATCCAATTGTTTCTGAAAAACAGAACAGAGTTGAAAATGAAGGGCTACGGAATATTATCACGTTCATCTGAGAATGAAAGTGTCATTTACCCTTACAGTGTCAGATCTTATTTCACAATCAGGCAAATCAAGGTTGCACTGTTTGCTGGATGCAACATCTTCCTCGGATGGGGGCAGATCCAATTGTTTCTGAAAAACAGAAGGGTTGAAAATGAAGAGCTACGGAACATTATCACGTTCATCTGAGCATAAAAGTGACATTTTACCCCTACCGTTTACCCTTAACTTTTGGATATAAATCAGAAAGAAAAGCTAAAGCTGCAAGCCCACTAAATTAAGATTCTTCCAACAAAATATACATATGCTATAGGCTATAAGTGATGGAATGATGGAGTAACTACATGATTAGCATACTGATCATCCCAAAGCAACGCCAAGCTTTCTTATTGAAAAGAACGTAGCAGCTTATCTCCTACATACCTTAGTGAGAAAATCTTGAGCCTGATCCTGAGTGCTACTATATTTAGATGCCTCAGAGTGGGGCGAATGAACATTCACATCAACCTAGACATAAAACCTCATATATGAATTGCTTTCCCAGTGCAGGAATGCACATATATTCTCAAGGAACAACGAAATGACGTCCTAATTTTAAAGAAAAGGTGAACAGCCTACATACCTGAACAGAAATATCCTGATCCCATGTTGGAGATTTAGTATATTTAGATTCCCTGAGGCTAGGAGAATGAACACTCTCACCCATCTAATGCATAAAAAGCACAATTATTGATTTCTTTTTCAGCTTAAATATATAGGTAAACTCAGCTTATGTATTCCTTTTTTTTTCCTATTATTAAAGGAGGGAAAATTTAGTATCATATGTACCTGACTTGTGACATCCTGATCATGTGTAGCAGTAATGGTGCATTCAGATGCTTTCAAGCTGGGAGAATGACTCTTTACTTCTGTCTGGATACACATGCCTCAGATTAATTCTCTTCTCAAACCAGAAATGCACATTTATTCCAAATTAATATAATACAAGCCTCAAATACTAATTGCTTTCCCAGTTGAGTAATGCACACGGTTCTCCAGGACAATGGAAGTGGAATTAAATTCTAAAGAAAGGATGAATGACCTATATACCTGACTTGGAATATCCTGATCCCATGTTGGAGTGCTCCTGCATTTAGATTCCTTGACATTAGGAGAATGAACACCTTCATCCACCTAGAGCATAAAAGGCTTGATTATTAATTGCTTTTTATCATAAATGCTCAGGTAATTGCAGCTTCATTTGTTTTTCCTTTTATATTTTTTTGGTTGTTAAAGCAGGAAAGTTCAGTATCATGGGTACCTGAGTTGTAACACACTGATCATGTTCAGGAGTACTGATGCATACAGATGCCTTAAGGTTAGGAGAATGACTCCTTACTTCTACCTGAACACATGCCTCAGATTAGTTCACGCACATATTCCAAGTGACTCATACAAGCATCAGATATGAATTGCTCTTCCAGTGCAGAAATGCACAAGTATGCTCAAGGAACAATGAAAGTGGCATTCTAATTTTAAAGAAAGGGTGAACAGCCTACACACCTGAGTTGAAATATCGCTATCCATTGTTGGAGTGCTACTGCATTTATATTCCGTGAGGTTAGGAGAATGAACACTCTCGCACACCTAAGGCATAAAAGGCTCAATTACTAATTGCTTTTTGGCATAAATGAGCAGATAGTCAAAGCTTTTTTTTTTGGCTATTAGAGAAAGGGGTGAAAAATCAACATCATATGTACCAGACTTATAACATCCTGATCATGTGTAGGAGTACTGGTGCATTCAGTTGCCTCAAGGTTAGGAGAATGCAACTCTACTCCTGCCTGTACATGCACGCCTCAGAAATGCACACATATTCCAAGTGAAACAGGCCACAGATATGAAAGCTTTCTCACTTTCCCAGTGCAGAAATGCACACATATTCTCAAGAAACAACAGAAGTGACATTCTAATTTTAAAGAAAAAGTGAATGAGCAGCCTCTATACCTGAGTTGAAAAAACCAGATCCCATGTTGGAGTGCTGCTGCATTTTGGTTCCTTGAGATTGGGAGGATGAACACTCTCATCCATCTAAAGCATAAAAGTTTATTATTAATTGCTTTTAGCAACAATTCACAGGTAATCTCAGCTTAAATTTTCTTTTTTGCTATTAAACAAGGGGGAAACTTAGTTATCATATGTACCCGACTGGTAACATCCTGATCATGTGTAGCACCGGCACATTCAGATACCTTGAGGTTGGGGGAATGAAGCTTTACTTTTGCCTGACAAAAACACCTTAGATTAATTCTCTTCTCAAACCAGAAATGCACATATATTCCAAGTGAATAATTGAAGAATGACTTCCTGTTATCTGCTATTTAGTATTCCATAATTTATAAATTCAAGTGAATAATCTGTTATTTTGATCAAGAGACATGTAGCAAGGTTATAGCTACAGGTCACTGTATTAGTTGAGCTCCAGCTCATTTTCTTTTTAGTTGTTATGAATCCAACTTCAATAACAGATTCAATTTGTCATCTTCCTCAGGCTGCTGTACCAGTTCACTATAATGCATTTTTTTCTACATTTGATTATAATTGAGGTGATTCTAGGGTAAAATACAAATGGTACTAAAAAAAATACAAGCAAAATTTGCTTACCTCATCAAAATTGCTACATTCATTCCCCGCTATATATACCTTGGCATGAAAGTCAGTATCTACTTTAAGAGCCTCCATTGAATTTTCCTTGGAACAAGTACAACAGGACTTAAAATCCTCAAACTCCTTTTCCAACTTAATATATCTTGATTTTTCACTTCCAAGGTTCTCATTGAGACTCTCAATTTCTTTGTCCGCCACCTAATCAAGGTCAGCTGATAGGCAATTATTTGACCATTGAAATTGCATTAAATGAGTATACCAGTCGTGATTTTACCATCAGTTTTTCTTTGTATTCCTTCAGTATATTCCATAATGCTTTTGCAAAATTTTGCATAATTTGATGATTTCTGTCCCTTATCGTCAAATCAACACAGTCATCCTTCACAAGTGCAATATTAGTGGAGTCGAATTTAGATTTTTGTGGCCCATCTGTGACTAAACAAGCAGGTTCGTCGCATGTTTGAGAAATAAAAAAGGGATTAGAGCAATCATAATAAAAATAGAAATTAAAATCCTTTGGTACAACCTTCCTCCAACAGTTGATGTTTGTCTCCAGTGCTTTTTCCTTCTGTCTGAAAGCAAATGAAAAAAATTGTAAATAACCTTGAAATCTTTGTATTCATAAAATGACAATGAAACTTGCAATGGAATTCTAATTGTCCACTAGGTTTAATAAGAATGATCATGAAATATTTTGGAACCCATTCAAGGGAAGTTTGAAAGTGATGTCAATTGCATTAGTCAAGGATGCTTATAAATTGAAATGTATTTTAAGGAAAAGATGAAAGGGAAAGAAAAAGATAAAAGACTAAGGTAAGCACTCAGAATCGTCTGTTTGAAAAAGGAAAATATAATACCTCATTAGAATCAAGGGCGCAGTATTTCTTTCTCTTTGGCGCTTCAACTCTACATAGTGATTGAATATGCCTCTTCTGATGAACTGAATTCAATTGTTCATCGACATTATTGAACCTAAACAAGTTGCACAATTGAAGCAAGTCCATCTAAATAAATTTGAAATGTGAATAAGATGGATAAGAAAAAGATCTACTTGATTTTCATATAAGGTGATGCTTGTCTCAAGAGGTAGACTGTATCAAGATAGTCTTCTTCTCCTGGTTTTACTGTTAAAACCTGAAATAAGAAAACGAAAAAAACAGAGTTACTATTTTTTTTTTTTTCACAACCCAGTAGAAAAGCCAAAGCAATGAAGAAAAAAATAAAAGATTTTTCTTTAAAAAGTAAGAATACATTAATGTCCAGAATACAGATCCTTTAGCTTAAGCAAATGCAAAGTTGGATTTGAAACTTCATACCAAAGCCATCCGCTTCTTGCCTTCCAAATAATCTCGTAAATACCTAGTCAACTGTTCAAACAAGACGTGACATTGAGCAGCTTACATATAAACCTAAGCGCTTTTTGTTTTTTCCACAAACTCTACTGGTCAGTATTTATTGCATTCTATTTTAAAAGAATAACAATCTCAGCCATTCAAATGAACAGACTGCATGAAAGATTTTATATACCATCTGTATTTAGGACAGGTAAAAAAATACACAGAGAAAAGGAGTTACCAAAGAGTTCTGGAAGTGCTTCTGCAATGGCTTCTTTGGGTTTTTTTGATGCTCCAATAATGACTAAAAACCCAGAACAATGAATATATCATAACATTCATAGATGAAAAAAGAGAGAAACTTAAAGGTTTTCAAATAATATAAGTATTAAACAATAACTTTGTAGATATCTACAAGATACAGCATAACAAATTAGAGTCACCAAGTGAATGACAAGGGTCCTTTGAAAATTCAAGAAACTGAAATAAGGTCACATACTCTTAGGCAAAGACCAAAAACCATAGATGTATTGTTGATGAAATTGCTTTCAAGCAATCTTGACCCCTGCAAAATGATAATCATAAACCAAAATTGAGATACAGGTGCTAGAACTAAACTAATTTGTGAAGTCATCTTTGATTAATGGGGTTACATGTAGTATTGACTTTCAGACTCCCTACTTTTTCTACTTCCGTTCATGCTATTATTGCACTTGATGGGACACAGAAAGAAATAAGTTTAAAAAAAAAAAGGAGAAAGAGACATGGTCATTCCAACCCTTCTCTAAGGAGTAAGGATCTTATAAAAGGACTTTATCAGCTAAACTCAAGTAGATGAATTAGTTAGAAACTCCCAATGATGTTCAGCATTGGACACAAAACTTTGTAAACAGGCTTTGTTACATAAGTTATAACCACCACTCATAAAATTCAAAAAGAATAAACATTAAGGTATATTGATGTTATTATCTCCGTGAAGACTTGGATTTGTTTTGCAAATAAAATGGCGCAAATTTTTTCAAATATCGATTACAAGTAAAATTATACTATAAAAAGGCTGTATGAACCTGATTCCTTGTTCTCCTTTCTCTTTCAGCACCAGCTAGATCAACGATAGTTAGCATACAATTATTTGATTGAACGTCTAGTTCTTTGTCATACTCATTAAGAAGACCGTGTATGTTGATGATACACTGGGACCGGCTGCAACAATGTTAAAATGGGAAAAAATCATAAAAATAATAACAATCTTAGTGCAAAATTTCCGATTGAAAATAAGTCAAAAGAACATTCAAATAGACAATCGCATGACTATGTGAAAATAAATAAACGAAGCAATGAGACATTATATATATCAACCATTTGACATATGAATATCTTAATAGTATTGCATTGCCCACCAGCTAAACATACCACCGATGTCATGCATTAGCTCCAACTTAAATAGACATTAACATTTTGATTTAAATTAAAACACTTGCTCCTTTTTGATATGGAGATATAACAAACTTACTTTATGCACCAGTGCAATGCAATTTGCCAAAACGCATTGAGGTAAAGTCAAATTTTCCATTGTTCATTTCAGCTATGATCTAAACAAACCACTAGCAGAAATGTTATGTATAAATTTTGAGAGTAAATAAGTACTTAATCACCGAATACCTTGACTGGCTGTTTGCATTTGTCGTGGCTGTAGACCGTTTCAACATTGCAGAAGCTATCAAAGATTCTGCATGTGCAGGATCATTAATGGCAACCTGTATGCATAAAGGGCGAGAAAAATGCCACTGTGCATCTCAGCATTACTAATAAAAATTTAAAAAAAATAAAAGTTAA
This sequence comes from Manihot esculenta, assembly GCF_001659605.2. Taxonomy (NCBI): domain Eukaryota; kingdom Viridiplantae; phylum Streptophyta; class Magnoliopsida; order Malpighiales; family Euphorbiaceae; genus Manihot; species Manihot esculenta. The sequence goes on along the minus strand of NC_035178.2, from coordinate 1,365,838 downwards.
AAAAGCATTTAACATTCAGAATAATTAGATATCAACCTGTTGGAGACCTTTAACAGTTGACTGTGGCATGGCCCCACCTGGGGATAAATCAAATATTCTCTCTGCCTTCCCTCCTTCAGAATATATTTCAAAAATAGATACGTAGAATGACCTAAAAGGAGACCGGATAGAGATATAAACCCAATAATTTACTGCCGAGAACAAGCTCGTACTACAACTATCTTTAAAACATAAATGAACTCTCACACTAATTCTGGACAAAATCAGCACAGCAGTGTTACATAACTTCAAATTCAGCAGCTAAACATAGTCAATTACCTTGACAACTTAGAGTCACTCTCCTTGGTCTGTTTAAAAATGTGTTGAAGCGCAAGTGGAACCATACCAGGTTCCTTCGCAGTCCCAAACACTGTATGGGTTTTTCCTGAGCCACTAGGTCCCAAAGCAGCTAGCATTCCATTCTTCCCATTAATAAAATCCTCCACCAATGGTTTAACCATATTTTCATAAACTTCATTCTGTACACAGCTACAAATTTTTGAAACATGTAACTCAAAAAAATTAAAATAAAAAATGATTGAAGTATACCTGAGAAGAATCAACTGCAAAAACGCGTGAAAACCCTTCGTATACAACAGACTTTATCCTTTTAGATTCCTGCAATGCTGGGGGCGGGGATAAAGTCACTGATTGAGGATCATTGACTGATATACAGATATTGCTACTCCTTTTCTTTGTGTTCTTCGCTTTTAAGCTATTCTTCTTTGCGACAGGATTTTGAGGCCAAGCGTTTTTGTTTCTCTCTTGACCTATGACATCTTTGGATGTCTTGGGAGACACAAGAGGTCGAATTCTAAGATAAACTCTGAGATTCTCAGAAACTGAGGCGGGTGTTGGTGAGGAGAGAGGGGGGTCGGGCTGAGGATTTTGAGGAATTTCCATTGACATAATATCTTCAATAGGGAATGGAAGAATATCAGGTTTATTTGTGGTTGACGAAGGGATGATGTTTTGCGGAGGATTTGTGGAAGGCGTAGGCCTAGCCCTCCGATGAGGATTTCGACGGACGGTGACTGTGTTTGGACATGGAGGTGGGCTCTTCATCTCCATTGCTGATATCTTCCCTCTCTTTCTTCTTTTTCACTCAAAAGTGTCTCTCGGTTCCCCCCTGCCTTATTCAATTGCTATTTGTTGAAGTCCAGTTACTCATTTGAGCGAACCAGTGGAGGGATAATTTGAATTTTAGCCCCTTTATGTTTTGGGGAAATTTAAAAGAAAAAAAATCTGACATTTTAAATGTTCAGAAAAATTAATCTAAAAATTATGTTTTGATAAATAAAAAATTAAACTATTTTTTATTTTTCCTCTTTTCAGAATAATAAGTTTTTTTTTTTTTATTTTGAAGATCTTACTAATATCATTAAACTTTTTATATATAAATTTTATTAAAATCTTTAATCTTAATATTAAATTCAAATAACAAAAAATGAGTATTTTTATTAAAAATATTTTTTTATATATATAAATTATTCTTCCTAAAATAAGTGGAGTTTAAGCATTAGATTTCCCACAAAATAACTTGCAGGTAAAAAGTATGAAAATATTTTCTGAAAAACAATATGTAAAAATATAAAGTTGTTTTATTTAAAATAATTTAAATATTAATTAATTTTCTTAAATAATCATTAAAAAAACTAAAGATATTTTCAAATAAAATATTTTCTGACTCTTAAATTAAAATAATTGCTCATAAAAAAATAATCTAGTCCGTTCTTTGGATGCGACCAGTTTATATATAATGGAGATGCACAAAGTGTTTAATTTTACTATTTTGAAAACCCTCAGTAATTTATTTAGATATCATTTAAATAAATAAATAAAAACATCAATTCTGCTATTATTTTAGCAATACATTTCATTAGATTTTAAAAAATATAAAATTGAGCTATTTAAACTATTTATATTGATTCAAAATTAATTTATTATCAAATTACATAATACAACTACACTCAATTCATAGTAGAATAGAACACAGTAAAGCAAAATTTTAAAATTGACTAGCTTATTACGATTTATTGATGCAAACATTTCGTTAATGGGCTTAAAGAATGAGCAGGCTTGGGGCCCACTGGGGAGGATTAGTGGGCATAGCAACAATTTTCCTCAGGGTGGGCCTAGCAGAGCTTTCATCCTCAACGCACGACATAGCTATCTTAAACGGATGAATCACACCTGTAGGGGGTATCCAATAAGCAATTGCCAATACTGAAGCTGCATCTGACGGTTGAGATATTTACGATGCAGTTTTCCTCACCCAGCTCACTGTATCCATTCCATCTCCGAACTCCCCTACTGGCTTTTTCCCTGTTATTAGTTCCAGCAGCACCAAATCAAGAAAACAATTACATTTTTGAAATTTAAAAGAACTGTTTTGAAGAACATTGATTAGCTGAATTTTGAGAATCAATTATTATTTATTTGTCATTTTATCACTAATTTATTATTTTATATAGAAAAACATACCTGAAATCTTTTACCTCACACACGTTCCATACAAGTTAAAAGCTGAAGATGCATTAAGAACGTTAATTAATTATAAAGCATTCAATTTTTTAATGTAAATCCTTTATTGAGTCAAGAATTATGCAATAGTTCTTTTAATTGATTTCTTTAATAATTATTTTATTTAAAATGAAATAATTCATTTTTTTTAATTTATAAATTTTAATTCTAAAAAAATTACATAATTTTATTTTTTTAATAAAATAAATAATTTCAAAGGAAGGAAAAAAAAATTGATAGTATTCAGTAAAGGGATTTAATTATTGGTCCATTGTTAAAAGGGGCTCTAAATTGATATGGATTATGGTTTTGTGCATTAAAAAGTGAGATTTATTCCAAATTAGAAATTATTAATAAGTTTTGATTTTGAATTTGACCGAGTTGATTCCAATCTAAGGTCTATTGTAAAGCGTTAAAGGCCGAATAAGACCCATTCTGCAGCTGTGATCAGGCTTAGACTGAGAGAGACGAGTCCGCTAAGAAGAAAAAGGAGGCACAAGCAAAGAAAAATCTGCGGTCCCTGACGTAATGTTGAAGAACCAAAAATGGATGAGGGAACAGAACAGAATGACCTGGACTCCATTAGGAACCCAAAAAAACAAGTGCAACTTCCATCATTTGACCATTTTTATAACAAACCGACCTTCATCATTGATGCACGGTGTTGAAAAATTTTACAATAACGTGATTTCAAGCATTCCCATATATATATATATTAAGATAAATATGAGAAATTGCTATCTATTTCTCTCTTTTTTTTCTTGAATAAAACTTAAAAAATAATAACTGACATAATTTCTTATTCTTATTTACGTATAAATTAGTTCATCGGCTTTATATCAATATTTTTAAATTTATATATATATGAGAAAATGATTACGTATATTAAAACAAAGCCCATTAAATGGTTTTTAACGTAATTTCTCATCCAACTCAAAAATGGATATATGCTATTTTGCCCAACATAATGAATTGCGTGGTGGTTAATCCATAGCCTAAAATTTTGTCTTAAGGAGGTTCGTGATGTCTCCTTCCTTTTGCTTTTTTGAGGGTCTCACGTGAAGATCAGTCCTACGAATCTAAAGCTCATAAAACGATAATATAAATGAAACTCAACTTTTTATTAATTACATAAATCCAACATTGATTACGTGTTAATCTATAATGTGACTTCTTTAACTTCAAGTTGCAACTCCTTCGCCTTTGCATTGGCGAGGACCGTGGGCTTTAGTGAAAGTGGACGGTGTACACAGTTGCCTCTGTCAACGAGTTTGCCCGCCCCTTATGCTATTAATACAATTTGATTGGTTGTTTTATTTATTTATTTTAATTATAAATATAAACTTTATATACTGTACAAAGCTGACCTTAAATATTTTATAAATTCTTTAAAAAAATACTACTCACGCTCACACTGTCTCTTTTTTATTTTCGATATTTTTAATTTTTTACTCAAGCTTTCTCACTTAATTTTTTTTTTTTAAAGAAAAAGACAATGGAGTTAGGCTCGTGCAATGCATGAGTAGTTTATATTCGCTAAAGGAATGGCGACATGACATTCACATGCATACTTCAATACCAAATTTAATTTAATGACAAATATGGGACCCACTAATCATGCAGCAGAAAAATCACATTTCCAATACATATTATCAACGGCTGAGACGCTGCCACGTTGAAGGAAAAAAATCCATGAGCCCCGCTCGGCTGGTAATACTGTAGAACCACCAAATGCCTAAAGGCTTTTACTCTCACCTGTCCCCGCAAATGACTGCCGGCCACGAGTCGGTTTCGAGTTGTAATAAAAAAGGTTTTAATTTATATTATGAGTTGGATTTAACAATATTTTAAAATCAATTATTTCAGTTAATTTTAAATTTATTTCACTCTAAAAATATTTTGATATCAAATTTAGTTTACTTTTGGATTAAATACAATTCAATAATTTTAAAAAAAAAATTAAAGCAAGTCAAGTTAAATAATCTTATTCAAATATTAGAGAGAAAAACTTGAAAAATTATATTATATATTTTATTATACGTAAAATATAAGATAATTATTAAAATGTTTTCAAAAGAAGTAAAAAAAACCTAATAAGTTTTGATGTAATTTTAAATTTAATTTGAATGATGCATGCATTATATAAAAGTTTTTATGATAATCTTTTTTTTAAAAAAAATAAAGTAATTATTGAAAGTTTTTATGATAATCTTTTTTTTTAAAATAAAGTAATTATTGAAGACAATATGTTACATGATAAAGTACTCATATAATTCTTAAAATTTTTAACCAATTACTGTGGAGCCCATTGAAAAATTTTTATACGGATCCATTATACGCACATTTAAATAACAAGTTATTATAAACTCCACATTTAATTTTTCCGAATTCCTCTGACCGTTATCTCACTGGACCAACTTCGAAGAACACCCGATAGCTGATCAACGGTCAAAATGGCCTCAACGGCTATTTTGGAAAAGAAAAACCCATCCAATGGTCATCATTGGGTCGGCGGTTGCCGCCCTACAGTGTCCCCGGTCTTCGACTAAGGGGTAACCGACCGCAGCTGTTGTCGGTAAATTAGGAGTAATTGCGACATTTTCATTAAAAAAAAAAAACTATTACATAATAAAAGTTTTCTTAATTACAAAACTGGAAAAAAAAAAAAAAACAAAGAGAGTAGCCGTTGCAGGCTCTTCTTCTATAAAAAGAGGTATCCAGTTGACGCCAAGAGTCATGAAATATACAGGCTAAAATATCAAATCCAAATCCTCTCCGATATAGAGATTTTAGGATCCCGTGCGGATCGCAAGTTCTGGTTTATCATTTTCTCTTTATGATAGAGCCCAATTTATCTTCATCATTTTCCTTTTTCTTTCTTTAAGTCGAAGTTCTTTGTTCAAGACTTATCTTTTTGTTTTTCGTCTTTGTTAAAATTTCTGCAAATTTTTAGAGAAAATTTTGAAGAATTTTTCCTCCGCTATATGCAGTGTTAATTCTGCAAAGGAAATCTCGTGAAGGCTGGTGATCGCTTTATTTTTCAAGATCATTGCCTTTCTCTATATTGTATTTTTCTTTTCTTGTTTATATTTCGAGGATTTCTGTTTTCGTTCTTTCGGATTTTATACATAAAGTGATAAGCTATGGAGGCAATTTTTGCGAGGTCCTCCGTTGATAATCAATCAATATATCCTTACAAGCAAATCAAGAACCAATCAAAGAAAAACGCTCGAGGTCTTGCTTCAGGATCCAGTGAAAACTTGGCTCCCACGAACAATAACATCCGTGGAGGTGGTGGTCTCTTGTTTGGTGTTCCTCCTTCTCTCTCCTTCTCCTATCCTTCATCGTCTTCATTTTCAGTTCTCTATCCACATCGACAAATTCAAAGGCAATCACAGCCACCTCTTCTTCCACTTCCAATCTCCAGACCCCACAATTCTTTACCTTATTCTCGTACCCGAGACCTCGCTTGCCCACCTACTTGTAGAAAAACAAATCGAACCAGAGATCACTCTCTAACGCCTAAGAAATCTAAAGAGCCCATACCCAGAAGAGACTCGAAACCAACTGAAGCAGCTCCAGTATCAGCCAAGTCTTTCATCATTGCATCGACTGCACCATTAGGGCCCGACCCTAACGATCTACCAAAAGATGTTTCTAAGGTTTTATCATCATCAGCGTCATCACCATCGTCTTCATTAATAGTAGATAATGGTGTTATTCCTATTGGTATCAAAGATTTGGATTCAGTGTTTACACTATCTCCACACCCGAGCAGCTTACCGTTGCCAAAGTTTTTTACGAGGCCAAAACTCAGTTGCACTGCAGAAGCTGCTGGGATCGACGCCGGAGCAACAGATAATCTCCGGCGACTTTTACGTCTCCCTTGAATTAAAAGCTATGGTGGGTAAGAATTAAATATTTATTAACTGTGAGAATGATGAAGAAGGAAAGGTTGGTTGGCTGGCTTTGCGAACTTTGATGCGAGGAAAAGCCATAAGATAGTGAGGATTATTCGTCGTGAATTTGTTATATCGTAGATGTTATCTTGGATCTATTTTTCTTCTTTGTTTTCTTCAGTGGAGGAAGTTCGTGAATCACCACCCCCAGCGTTTTTTGAATTGGGGTGGTGCACAACCAAAGGACAAGGCTGCCATACATATTTCTCTTTTACTTTCTCTTTTCTTGTTCTTTTCTTTTATTTGTCTTTTTGATTTCAAACAAGCTCCTCGTTTTGTCCAAAGAATAATACTTCTCTTGTCCTTTAAGTAGCCATTTAAACTTCAATTAATCTTGCTTTGTATTAGCTTTTGTTCTCCTATTACGTATAACATGTTGGAAGCATATGGGGAAGTTGGCGAACTTAAAAATATTGATTCAGATTTACAAAATATTGCAACTTGTTTTCATAATGTGCAATATATTGGTAAAAAGACCATAGTATTACGTATGGGATCAAAAGTTGGTGAGTTTGATGAAACTAACCTCTGCCAAACTAAGCTGATGGGATAATTATGGGATACACAAATTACAATTTAAAAAATATTGCATTGCTTAGTTACAATTAAATGAAATTAAATTATATACTAAAAACATTGAAATAAATAAGTTTTTCCTGTATATTAATTAAAATATAAAATTTCAAAAGAAAAAAAACATTGAATAATTTTTATGGTCAGAAAGAATTTTAATCAACTACAGCTATATCCGATTTGCAATTGAATTCAATGTCCTGAATTTTGCATCCAATTTCAACATTTATTACTTTGTACCTTATAATCGGTGTGTTAATTTTGACTAACGGGTTCTTACAAACTTGACCAATATTTAATATTACACACATATATGTATATACATACAAGTAACATAATAAAATTCCATAGTTATATCCTTATTTAATAAAAATATCTAAGATAAACGCAAAGTTGTAAATACCATCCAACTTCGATATAACCATGACATGATAATTTCTAATCATCACGCATACGAGTTAATTTGGATGGCTAGATTATTACTGCAGTGGAGCGGACAGAGCAGCTGCTGCCCGTCCCTTGATTTTCTTGGTATTGCAAGTAGGGGGACCCGGTGAGGCATTTTGTATTTACAGAAAATTAATTGAGCACACGATAGCTTCTCTCTTGCATGTGGGTCGCATTAATGGGGTAGATGAGAAACCACCTAACATAAACCCTTTCATGATGTACTCCTCTCTTTATTTGCGCAGAAAATGCATCCGTTATGCCATTCAACTGAAACCAACAATTGTCTCTTCGTCAAGTGTTCAACATATGAAGTCGCTTTCTTCTTCTTCTTGCACAATCGTCAGCCATCATCACATTTATATTTATCAAGTGCTTATGGATTAGCCAACGAAGTACCTTCAGCAGGTCACACACAGAATATCAAGTGCATTAGCCAAAAAAAGCAGCATTCATGTAAGGAACTGTTCTATAATATAAAGGGGCCTTCCAAACATCATGTTAATGCGTGGAAACAATTGTACACATGAAAAAAACAAATGGTTGTTCACGTTTTGGCAAGAAATCCAGTACAATTACAGATTATGAGATAAAACAAACAAAGGATCTGATGCTTTCAGAGAAACTCCCTAGAATGTCAGTCAAGACTATACAACAACATCTCCTGCTTCCTTGTGCGGACATGGAACTGGAAGAGTAACACAGTGATGATAGAAAAGCCAACTTTTCTCTGTCAAGCCTACTCATATTCCTATATCATCACAATATAGAGCAAGCCTTTTGCCCCTTTTTCTTCTTTTTCTTTTGCTTTGGGGGCTGCAGAACCACCTTGATTGCTGCATCAAAAACCGCCTTCACATTCTGCAATCACAACATAACATGCATGCCATGAACGGTGAAAGCTTGATAACAGTTCCTATGGTAGATAAAAACAAAAGAAATATGTATACCTGCTGTGTTTTTGAGCTACACTCAATATAGGCAGGAGCGCCAATAAGTTTTCTTAGCTCCTCTCCCTTCAGATAAAAGAACGACACTAAATTAAATAAGCAGAGGAGGATGGGGAAATAGGAGGGAAAGTTTGTGATCTTTACCTGGGCAGTAGTGATAGGAACTGCACCTGGATGGTCAATGAAGAACTGCTTATCCTCTCGAAGATCTGTGAATGGAGACAGAGTTGCAAGGAAAAAATAACTTGAGAGATTTACTTCATGGAGAGTTCTAGTCCTTGATCGGAAAGGGAAAGAACAATTCACTCATTTGCAGCAATCAAGCATAGCAATAATGTAAAGGAGAAAAATACTACAATACAATGAATAACTGGCACCAACAATTAATGTGATCTAACTTGCATCTTAATTAAATAAGAAAACAGAACAGAACTTCAAATCCTTGAAAGTATAGAATTAGAGCCTCAAAGAGAGTGGCTACAAACAGCACACCAAAACCAAAAAGTTAATGATTTTTTACAACTTAACATCCTCAACTTCAATCACCAAACAACACATCATATGTAAGCATATGCAAATTGCAGAATCAATATAGAAAACATGGACTAGTGCGAACAAACAACCAAGATCGCAATAAGTTGCATATTGGTAGTTTCTCTCATATTAAGAAAAATGCACTAAATGAAAAACTTGCTAGGTAAAAAGGAAAAAAGAGTTTCGGAAGAAAGAGACTAACAAGACAATATCAACAATGAAGGATGCTAACTCTCGGGAATTAGTTTGCTAGTTAAAAGGCTGTAAAAACCTTCTAGAATGCAACGTTGACCATCATCATCAAAATGTGGTGGCAAAAAAGATAATCCATCAAAAATAAAGAAGCAACATTGTCATCCACAATAAGAATATGCATGTCTCGGTCAATGTAAAAATTGAATCCAAACTGCTAAAATAGGATCTGATGTGCCATTCATGTTATTCAACTCAGCTAGGCCTCAATTCCCAACCAACTTGAATCGACTATGTGAACCCTTTTTATCTCTTCTGTTAGGTTTAGGGCCATTACTCCCATGTTTGATCATGCAAATAATTTTTTAGCGCTTCAGGTTCAAGCCCATGTTCCTTTTGGCTCAGAAATCCTATGATAATATCTGAAATGATACAAGGCTAACTACAAACAATTCAAATATATCAATACCATAAAGAAGATGGAATTACAGCTAAGTTATTACCAAGTTTTGTTCCAACAAGAATTACTGGAACCCCAGGTGCATAATGCCTCAGTTCTGGAATCCACTGAAATGGAAAGTCAGAACAATTCATCAGCTCCAGAAACATAAACATATAATTTTACATGAAGTCATCATCTAAAAAGAACAGCTATTGATGAGACATAACCTTTTTCGCAACATTTTCATAGCTAGCTTTGCTGATTAAAGAGAATGCAAGAATAAAGACATCTGCCCCTCGATAGCTCAAAGGTCTTAATCTATTATAGTCTTCCTGACCTGTTCAAATGGGAAGAATAAATCCTAAAGCAATGAATAATTCCTGGTAACAAAGAACGAGGAAGTTTTTAAGGAACTTCAGATTACCAGCAGTATCCCATAGCCCTAAATTGACCGTGCTCCCATCCACAACCACATTTGCACTGAAGTTATCGAAAACAGTTGGCACATAATCCTGTTTTCAATCACAGGAGAGAAAATAAATAGAAATATGGCCAACTTAAGCAAATATTTGGTATCCACAAAATCAGAAGCCGAAAAAAAAAAAGAAGCATTATGGAACACACACCACAGCATAAATAAATAAATAATAAGTTAAAAAAAGTTGGAATCAGATAGTTTGGTGATTTTTTTTTTTGGGGTCAAAAAAGAGTTTGGTGATGAAAACTTAAACAGGTGGCAAGAATCACAACGCCAAATAAAGCATCAAAACAATTTCTTTCTATGCAAACCTTCCTAAAAAAAGGGTGACGAATAATCCCCAACACAGATGATTTCAGGCTTAATTCAAATGAGAACATTAGAAAAAAATCCAGCTCCCCTGGACCCATACTAACTCTGTCCACACCTTTAAAGCTAGAGTTATTGCCCATTAAGCAAACACACACAGTGTTACTCTAGCAGACACACTTGTTACCAGTATAATTTATCGCACCAAGAAGCCAGTACGTGTAAAAATGAACATCATCTAGCTAGCCCTATAATTTCGACTTTAGTGAATTCCACGAGTAACAAATTGAGGTTCAGAACAAGTACTGCGCTCATATAGAATCCATGAGCTCCAACAATTATAAACGCACTAGTAAGAGCTGATCTAAGTTCTAAATACGTTGAAAAACCCAAAATTGAAATTCAAACTAAAATCTTCACTTAATTCATAAATACGTATTAAAAAACTTCTGGCCCGGTAGAGATGGTTACAGGGAAGAACATGGCTTTAAAAAAGAACATTTCAAAATAGAAAAAGAAAGGAACTCTGCAGAAGGGGAATAACCGTAGAAAAAACGAAGAATAATAAAAGAGGGAGAAAGCCAGAAAGAGAGAGAGTACCGTGGGAAAGGTGTTGCTAGTATAGGAAATAAGCATGCAAGTCTTGCCAACAGCGCCGTCGCCGACAGTGACGCACTTAATGAACCTGGAGGCGCTCATTTCCACTGGCCGATCTCTGGGCTTAGTTCTACTAGTAGAAGTATTAGTACCCTGAATTCAATGAGAAAAATGGGTTTGCCTCTCTCAGTGTTAATTCTGATTCTTTGTATTGGAAATAGATTGAAGAGCGATTGTTGGTCATGGACAGGTGAAGCTGAAGAATTGAAAGTACAAAAATGTAGAAAGCAAGAACGAACCCTAAAATAAGAGATTGAAATTAAAAAAAGGAAAAGATTTAAAATTTGAAAAAGGGGAGGAGGCAAGAACCCTAAAAAATTAAAGAGAGGAAGAGAGAAAAAAGAAGGTTTTGGAGGCAAACGGCAATTAAAGGTAAGGGAATGGATGAAGCTGAAGAAGAGTGGCTGACCTATACAACCTTCTGCCAGCTATGTATCTAACCACTCCTTATTATCTTCTTTTAACTTCACACAGCACTTCTGCCTTCTTCATTTTTTTTTTTTTTAAAATTTTTAAATTTTGTTTTTACTGCTAACTATTACAAGACAATGAAGTTTGCCCAATGGGATAAGTAGTAGAATTGTTTTATTTGAATGTACTGATTTTTATTTTTTTTTTGAAGACAATTAATGATAAATATGAAAAATTATTTAAAATATTTTAAAATTAAATAATTGCACAGAAGATGGGCCATCAGAATAAAGTATATACAAGTAAAATAAGGCTAATTAGTCTAAATAATTTAAGTCTCTTTGTTGTTTTATGATTTAATTTGAATTAATAATTTTAATATAATACGGCTAAATTTTCAAAATTGATAGAAAAATTTATCTTAAATTTCATATTTATGATAAATATGTAGATTTCTACTTGATATATAAATAAGCTATATAAATATTTATATTAATTGTTGTTGAACTACTTTAATTAATTATAGTTAGTTAACCATGATGTATATGTAGCATGTTTATATATATTGTGAGACCTGCATATTTATATATAAAATATTATTTGGAACAATAGTTATCTATTTTTTAAAAAATCAACTTGAAATTGAAATGAACAAAATTTAAAAATTTGCATATTATAGCTGAATTAAAATTTTGGATTAAATCGTAAAATAGCATGAAATTTAAAATTTAAGGCAAGTCATTCATAAAATAATAAAAATATAAAATGTCCATATAAAGATTGCTAAATTTAATCTTGTTTATATTTTTTTCTGGAATTGAAGGGGATAATGAGACTTCTGATTAGTCTAAATAATAATATATAATTAGCTGGCATGGCCCTTCTTTTATAACTCTTTTTTACTTAAACACATCCTTATCAACTTTACCAAAAAGAAAACCCTTTTCATGATATATATATATATAAACTCATCCTTTTTTTTTTTTTGAAATGGAACTCATCCTTATCATATAAAGACATACTTTTTTAGTTACAAGAGTTTCTATCCCATAATTAATACTTGTATCAGTTACAAAAATTACTGAATTTGTTGTAAAAATTTACTGCTTGTAGCAGTTATAAAATGCAATACTATGTTGAAGATAAAAAAATATACTTTTTTAGGTACAGTAAAAGAAATTATTGAAATATTAAAATTAATTAAATTTTTAATAACATGAAATCATAGTAAGGAGCATGTCGACGTGAGAGGCATAGGCATGTGTTATTTGATTTCATTTTTTTTATAATAATAATAAGAAAGAAGATGGAATCTAGAGGACGTGCCCATGTGTAATATAGGTGTGTTATTGATAGGAAAATCAGAGGAATTCCTGATGATATTCATTCCACCTCTCAAATTCAAACATGAATGCAATAATGGCACCGCCGTCCAACATGTTATATTTGCTAATTATTATCCTCTGCTCTTTTAAATGGGACAAAATTGATTAAAATAGAATCTCTTTTCCACTTAACAATTGGCGATTTAAAAATAAAACATTATAATAAGAAGGATTTTGATAAGAATTTTTAAGTATTATTTGCAATTCCGACCCCCAGTAATTGCGCAATTAAGTATTTGATAAAAGTAGGTAAATGGAAATCACATGGATAAAGTTTCGTAGAGCCATGTGGCTTTAGGCTTTAGCGTTAGGGTTAGATCATTAGATTAGACCCAACAAACACTCAACAACTTTCTTAATCAAATATCGATTTTAGTTCTCATCTTTTGTATGGACTTTCTGTGTAAGATTCCTCCATTACATCACAACTTTGTTTTTGTTGTTGTTGTTTTGTGTGGGGGTTATTATATGGTTAAAATAATCGATTTGACATTCAAAAAAAAAAAAGAAAAATTAAAGAGGAAGTGAAAATCGAATAGCATGATTTTCTACAATTTTAAACTTATCCAATTTTATTAAATTTAACAGTTACAATTTACTTTTTTTTTTAAAATAAGTTTAATTTTTAATTGAAATAATTAATTCTAAGCTAATTCAATATTTATTTTAATAAGTTTGTTTTTTCACTCATTTAAAACAGACCATGCCCGAGCAACCAACAACAATGTTTATACAACATTTCTGGTGAAGTTAGATGCATAGTGCATATTCTACAAGTTACCTGGAGGCTGAAGTCGAAGATACTTTTGATTTGGGTTTGAGATAGCACAGTAGTTAAAATTTTATACTTTATGCTGAAATCTGAAATGAAATAGGTGTTCATTTAGATCTAATTGAGCATAAATTTGTAGGAATGCCAAAATTACAACATGAACACTTAACAAAATACAAATCCTCTATGCACACACCAGAAATGGAGGAACGCCAATTAAGAGAAACACAAGGACGTCACGCTAAAGCAGGCCAAATAATGATACACCATAATCGACAATATCCCACAGATAATTATCCGATAATCTATACCTAGAATAATGTACAAACTTGATAACTCTGAATTTTAGGAAGGAGGACCAAAATCAAAGGAAAGAAAATTTTAATTTCAAATGGGAGCTTTACTTTCTTGGGTAAACTTTTAATTTCTTCCCAATCAATTGGGAAGTGACGAAAACTAAAAGCTATATATTAGAAAGATTATACAAAGGCCACACTCAGACAATTCCTTCCATGAAACCAAAACGACTCGATTGCATGAGATCTCACATTTACCACACCAATTTAGAAATGACGTACGTCACACCTTGATGGGGTTGTATTTTTCACCCATGACACCACCTTTTTGTTTCTGAAATTGAATGTACCTAAGTGTGCTGGCAAAGAAAGCACTTGCTGCTGGATCAGGGGTAGTAGAATCACTTTGAAGTTCAGTATTGATTAATTCTATCAAGCTCTGGATGGCAGAACTTGTAATCTGTGGATTTGCTTTCTCAAAAAAGTACAGATACCTGAAGCATATGCCAACAAGCCATTATTACAACTCTTGCTAATGGTACGGTATAAGCAGGTTTAATTTACAGGCAAAAACTACTTACTTGTTCAATATTTCTACAAAGAGTATAACTGGTCCACTGCTACCTCTTGTAACAGTGGCCATTTGCTGTGCGGCATTTGCAATCCTCAAGGCACGCTTCAGGCAAAGTAGGACCCTGAAATTAGACAGGATATCAGTAGTTATTAATTGATGCAGGAACGCGAAGATTATTTTTAAGCACCTTTCTCCATCCTTAATGCCATCCTGATCATCAACCCAAAATAGATGTGAACATGCATAAACTGCTCTGCACTGATCAGGTTTCTTCAAAAGCTTTGCAGAGTACTGAGAGAGAGAGAGAGAGAGAGAGAGAGAAGAAGAAGTCATTTAAGGTTTGGAGAAAAGAGAGTTTGGAATAGCAAAGGAATTCTGAAAGAGCGTTATTTTACTCCAGTGGCCTTGTGTGTTAAGGTATCCCTGTTCTCTACACCAAATACGTTCATCCTCTGGAGAGTACCAATAATTAGATGTATTGCAGTCACCTGGGCCTTGGAATCCTGAAAGCCAGGCACACATGGTGTAATTAAACAAATCATGAGGCAAAAATGTCATGGTGTAATTAGATGTAAGCATAAGATAGTGATTCATGAGTAATTACTGCAATTTCTTCTTCATATAGGACAAACGCCTGAGTGAAAAATTCATAAGCCACTGGCTCAAGATCGCAGTCATTTGCAGCCTGATTATCAAAGAACAAAAACAACAGGTATCAAACTTCAGTGATAAATGTCTTCATCAAAACAAAAACCCAAAATGGAAAAAAGAGGAGAAAAATGAACAATAAACTTAGTGTGTCATAGGCTAAATGCTGTAAGAAGTGTTGTTAATTACACAGCCAGTGAGGTTCACAAGTCCAGTCACTCCTCAACCCAGAAATGGCTTGTTAGGTGAAGCCCTAACCGATCTGGAATCTCAGTGGCAGTTACTAAGAATTAACAGAAAGGGAGAGAGAGAAGAGAAGAAAGGGAGGAAAACTAGAGAGAGAAGAGAGGAAAGTAGTTGATTTTATTGATTTCTTGGATGCCTTGAATAGGCTATTCTTTTCGTTTATAACAAAAAACAGCTAGAATAACTGTTCTCATCAATCAACTATTATTTAATTGCCTATTCTTATATCTAGTCCTCTATATGTAACATATTTTTTGTCAGAATTCTATATGGGAGATGGCTTCCCAAACGTAACAGAAGAAATTTCCCATGCATGTCGCAGGGCGTGTGCTAAAGTGAGAGAGTACATGCAGGTGTAAGCTGTTGCAGTGCAGGAAACAGATATATGGGTTAGGTTAGAAAGTAAGCATGCAATGCTTGTTCATGTATTCAGGGGTGGACATGTTTTTGGTATAGGTGTGTGCCATGCAAGAAGGTAGGCTAGCAAGCATGCATATGTGTGCATGGGCATGTCTGTGTTTGTCCAATAGCAGGTCACATCCATGAATCAGCTTGGTGAATTTTGTGTCTCTGAGCATTCACAAGATTAGACGGCTAACAACTATTGAATTCATTTGCTCTTAAACAACTTCACACTCAGTTTTCTCTATAGTAAAGTGAAATCATGACCTACCTCAGCACATTGCAGATACAACCTTAATGCAAGCTCAGGTGACGGAACAGAAGACAGAGCCTCAATGGTCTGATAAAAAACAATATATATTACTAGAACCACCAGGAAGATTAATCGCACTAGTGTTATATCAAGCAAGGAAATATGAGCATAAAACAGAGAGAAATTAGAGGCAAAATGGAAAATTATAAGCAAGGTAAAAATGAAAAGAATCAAACAACATTTATGGCAAGGAAATATAAGTATAAAACAGTGAAAGAAACAATATTTATAGAAAACTGCAAAGAGAAAAGAAACCGAGACAATTTACAAGCATTGTAACTAGTCAGGAACTATATATCCAAAACGACGGGGGGATTTCAGTCCATGCAGAAAATTAAACATGTCATAAATAAAAAGTGTGTTCTCCAGAGGTTCTATTAGTGCTAGAGATATACATCATGAGACAGCCATGACATTGCAACAGCAATAAGAGAAAGCTTAAACAGACTTACCTGATTCAGGAGTTGAAAAATTTTCTTAGGTGTTGCAGGCAGTTCTTCTCCCACTGCATCTCCATCCTGACACAGCAACTTCCTGACCAGCTGCAAGGAACAGACAGAATTCCAAAGAATGATTCAGCTCAGGACGTTATTAATTGCAACTCAAGTAAACATAATAAACCTTTCAACTACTTTTAATTATTCGTTCAAGATAAAGGAACAAAGAAGAGGCACCGGTAAGCAAGAATAATATTAAATAGGGCTATTGGTGGTAAAAATCCTGGCCTTTGCGCAGTTTTACTATTTAATTCTCACCTTCCAATTTTGACAGAATAAGCCAAATTTTATACATTTGTAAAATTTTTATCCAGAATTCAAATTGAAATCGGGGGGAAGTGGGACATCCATGTGGCATGCCACCTAAAATTATTTATTATTATTTTAGATGTTCACATGAAATTAATTGACACATCATGAGAATTTTTAAGCCCCCCTCTTCTGTTTGTCCCAGAAATCAACACCCTGCAGCTCCTACCCATTCTCATTTTCTCCCTCCATCACCAAACCTTGACTCATCTCCACTCTTCATTTCCATTGCCCTCACCTTCACCTTCAATCCCAACTCCTCATCAGGTCACCCAAAACATAGACGTTGCAACACCTCTATCATCTGCATCCACTGCCTAAAGAACTGAGCATTGTAGCACCATCTCCTTCCTCACATTCCCATTAGACCAAAACTAGGGAACCCAACAACTCCTTTCTTCAAAACCCAAATGCACAAGCAAATCCTTAATCCCAACTCCTCCCTTACTTGCACTCCGCAATACCCTTCGAAGACTAGAAATTATACAACCATTCCCATTGCTCCTCTCTATCCCTGAAACTCATTCTCAATGCAATTACAGTGTTCTTCACAATCCATTTCAGCTCCTCGCACTCTATTAGTACTATCAAAGCATACCATTGATTTTACTTGTAGTAGTTCCAGTTCTTCCATTAAAGATTTGTTCGCTTCTTTTCTGTTAATTTTGATTAATTAGCTATTTATTGGATTAATATGTAAATATATCATTAGGTGTCAATTAATTTTTTTGGATACCTAAAATAATAATACATAATTCAAGGTGGCATGCCACATAAATGAGACACACTCCCCTCAACTCAATTGAAATTCTGAATAAAAATTTTCAAAATTTAGCTTATTGTACCAAAATTGAAAGATAAAGATTAAATCACATAACCACAGAAAGATCAGGATTTTTAGTACTAATAGCCCTATTAAATAATAAAACTTGACCAAAATCACAGTCCATAATGAAAAATTAGATGTAGAAATCATTTATCTTTAGAAAATTTTGCATTGTGTAATTCAATGTTGTCCAGGTCCTCTAGGACACCAAGCCATGGACATGCTGAAGGAATAAAATGATCATCACAAAAGAAAACTGTTTTATTTGCAAGAACTGGGATCTTGATAACCTTCAGCCTAAACAATCAAACTTGATCAAAATCACAGTCCCATATTGAAAAACTAGATGTGGAAATAATTTATTGTTAAAAAATTCTCACATTGTGTAATTCAATGTTGTCCAGGACTCCAGGCCATGGACATGCTGCAGGAATAAAATGATCATCACGAAGGAAAACTGTTTTATATACAAGAAGAGAGATCATGATTATCTTCAGCCTCTCTGAAGCACAGAGACATAAATAACAATTTCTCTTTGTTTAAAAAGTTGGATTATGAATATCATGAGTCCTATTTTAGCTATAAAAGGTTTGATTCAGAGAATAGACCCAAGAAATGTCAAATGTGTGCACATGGAAATGATAAGACAAAAGCAGCCTCTTTAATACTGTATTTTTTTAATCTGTTAAAACTATCTGTATTTTTTTAATCTGTTAAAACTATCCATTCTAAAAAAAAGCCTCAAAACTATTCATATAACAGAAACAACGCATACCATCTGGTACTTTGATAGAAGGCTGTACATATAGCCCTAATGGTATCTGTTAACAAGAATACAGTGAAACTGAGAAAAATCCACCAATTTTGGAAAAGTAACAAACATACCCTAAGTGCAGAAAATATGAGAGGAGGAACTGTATAAGGTAAGCGTTTTGGTCCTCCAGTCATTATATGCTTCTTCACAGTACAGATAATCTGGATAGTCAAGTTACAAGATAAGTATCAGTTCACTGAAAAGTGACAAACAGCCTCAGAGAAGAAGACGATACCCATCACACCTAAAGGATAATAAATGTCAGGTCCTAGTGAAAAATAAGTGAAATATCCTTCAAAAGTAGATGAACATTGGATCTTGGAGTTAAAAGAAAACCAGCTTCAGTATTGAAACAACATTTTCATAAGAGGAACTGAACCCAGCTTCTTTTCCTTCGTAATGCTATTTGGTGATAGCTTTTCAGTAGAAGAAAGCAGGACAAAAAATATATAACAAAAATGCTAAATTACAAGATAGAAATATTCTGAGAGATTGAAGTACATTTGACACTAAAGAAGTAATTTACAAGCTGAAATCCTCTAAACCACCAACTTACCTTCAACATTTCCTCCGGCTCTCCATTATAAAGCATATGTATAAGGCGAGCAACAGAATTTTGTTCTTCCTTGAAATCCTCCTCATCAAGCTATTGGTACATACATTACAAAAAAGGTTATCATATTAAAGTAGCTGAGGCAATGGAGATTAAATTCCTTAAGGAAAGAGAAAAATCACAAATGCCTAAGAAGTAAGAAGTATGCAGGACAAAAAGATATCACAAAGCAGGCTCCATAAGAATTATAACCAATCAAATATTCACAATATAAGAATCTACTACAAAGGTCTCTTAATATTCACCTCATCTCCAGTAGTTCCATCCAAATCCTTAATAAGGCCTTTAATCAATTCAAACAGCACCTCAACCTACAAAGAGAGAACAACATCCTTATCACAGTTTCTAGAACCATGTTAGCAATTATTTAAACAAGCATAGATGGTCTACCTTATCGGCACTAGAAATGCAAGTATAATTTTTCATAATGCTTTGAATAATAACCATGGCCATTAGTTTGTTAGTCTCATTATCAAGACGGTCCATAACACGAGGATAATTTGAAAGTGTCAAGGCAGTGACAACATCATTGTACTTCTCTAATGGAGCACTAAGAAGTGCAACAATTTGTTTTGTTGCTCTGCTGTCTTCAAGCTTTGGCTTGCCAGAAAGCTTCTTCACACATGCCCCCTGTAAAAAATTTAATATAAGAATAATATTATCATTAGATCACTGCGATCACAATTCAAAATGTCTGGAACCTCAAGTGGATGCTTCAAATTGTGTATGGTTGATTTGACCATGGTGGAGACAGGTCAAAAGCCAACCATTGATAAAGAAAGTTTATGAACACTGGGATGAGTGGATATTAGCATACCAGCACTTGATCCACATAATCCAGTCGATCAGGATGTACACGGAGTGTAAATGTAAGAAGGGATAGATACAGAGTAACAGCTCCAACAATTGGCATTTCAACATGTGCTTCTGTCACCTGCCATTGAATTAAGGCTATCAACATAACAGAAAATAATTCCAAAATCTCAATTAGACACATCAACCGAAATAATCATGTCACTCCCTTTTGTTACTCAAGTATTTCTGTAGTTCTTGGTTTATGATTTACTGGAAAACTTTGCAACATCAGCTAACTGAAAAGCCAACTTGCATTAGCAGAAGGCTAGTTCAACAACCAATACACCGCCTTCGATTTATCTTTTTTTTTTTTGAAAAATAGCACTGAAGATGAGGATGACAATGCTTAAGGATCTTTGTCCAAGCTTGCACATTGCTTGTATAAACACTACCAGAGCATTGCATTACTTGTATAATTTACTTTTTCTTATAAAAAAATCTACCTTTCCAATGGCGCTGCTCAATTTAGCAAAAGCTTCCACTTGCAGGAACTCAGGTAAAACCTGGAAGAAAGAGCTGGTGAATAAACATGAGAGAGATTGACTTGAGACGGTAGCTCAAAGATGACTCACATCTTCACTTGAAGAAGCATAATTTGATAATCTCTCCATCAATTGTGATAGGACTGTCTTGACATCAACTGTTGGCTGAAAATCCATATAGGGTCAGACAGAAACAATATGGCAATTAGTAGCCTTTGTCAGCATGCACTCAAACTCCACAACACACATGCTAACCAAAAGGATTAGGAGAAGAATAATACAATAGTTATTTTATTAAAATCACATAGCAACTTAACAACAAATTCATTGCATTAAGAATTGTGGAAACAATGCATGATCTACTATGTTATAGGTTCTAAATCAAAACTTAATGATAATGGAGTTATTTTATTTATATACTTTTATAATGACTTAATCAACTACAAATATTCAGGGTCATACTCATATATTATGGAGTCCTTGAAATGGAATAGTGTACCTGAAGCTGAGGGCAAGCACCCAATAATGTGTCAAGAGTCTGCAAGTGGTACTCATCTGGAAAGACCTGAATTATGCAATCCAACAAATAATACTGTGCAAGCTCATCTTTACAGTTGACAACCTGTGTCAGCATATTTTGATGCACATTTGAAATCATCAGATACCACATTGTGCCACCTTAGGTTTCTAAAGAAGGGGGAAAAGAAAGAAATCAATGAGACAAGACCTACATAATCAGACCTGCTCTAAAACTCTAGGAAGAACAGTGTCTCTGTACATTTCAAGGTCCACACCTTCAATCTGACCAAGAACATGGAGATTCTTCCCTACCTAACAAAGAAAA
Organism: Manihot esculenta; assembly: GCF_001659605.2. Taxonomy (NCBI): domain Eukaryota; kingdom Viridiplantae; phylum Streptophyta; class Magnoliopsida; order Malpighiales; family Euphorbiaceae; genus Manihot; species Manihot esculenta. Next base: position 1,344,448 of record NC_035178.2, on the reverse strand, counting down.
AAAACAAAGGGGATACATGTAATTTCTACATTGGAGAAAATACATCCAATAGAGTGTCTTCAGCAGTAGATATGGATCATCAGAATTACAAGATCACGGAGCTCGCTTCTTTCCTTTTCCTGCTTCTCTCTTACCCGACCAGGTCCCTGCAGACCAGAAAGCCCAATTGAAGGCCTTAACTGAGGATCACCAAAGAGTATGAATAATCACAAGCACCAAAACACCTGCATGGCCAAAAATCATGCTCTCATGATTTGTTTTACCTGTATGGCATGCAAGGCCTATGGTGCTATACATGTCAAAAACATAGTAATAAGAGCCTACTGGTACATGTCAAACCTGATAATGCATCCGAACCCAAAGTTTATTCATCTCAGTAAAATTTTGTAGCACAAATTCTACAGCATCCATGGCTGTGTCAGCATCTCTGCAGAAAAAATATGATTAGATTCAAATGTGCATCCCAATTTTTTTAAAAAAAAAACACTGCTTATCAAATATTATTTGCAAGTCTCAGGATTTAAAACATCAAACTATAACATCTAATGGAAAAATGAAAATTCAAGGTGTATAACATTAGAAAAAGATGCTGATAGAAAGCACTTTAAACCCCTAAGATGAAACCAAAATATGACGTGACAGTGATTATTCTGACTTACCAAACCACATTAGGTCTCAATGTGGCAGCATAAGAAAAGTCAAACAATTTATGGATCAAACCTTATGAGGTGAATTGGAGAAAATTTTAAGCCATTTTAATACTAATAAATAAAATTTTCCTTTAATTATATTTACGATCTGCTTGAGCCACTATCGATCCATGGAAAATTATTTACTGCTAAATTTTATATAGCAAATCCTTTCCAAATTTGAAGCAGTCGATTCCTGATTTTAACCACTATGCCTGAGGGAGAGGAGAAAAGAAAAGAAAAAGAAAAATTCTTACCCTTTATACTCAGAACCAATATCAGGCAATTTATCTCTACTAACTTGAGCAAGGTAACTTCTGAGGAAGAGTCCACGAATTGGATGCTGAACACCGCGACACATTTCCACAAGATCCTTAAGCACATCCTTAGCAGGAGCTTCCTTCGATTTGATATACACTGATCCTACCGTACATAGCAGATACCTGGTAAATATTTCAAGTATTGGTCTCTATTTGTACAAAATTTAGAAAGAAAAGAAGACAGCAAAAGGATTTGCAGCATTGTCGCTATATCACTCACAATCTAGGTAATATATTTCCGGCATGCTGCACTAGCTCATATAAATCAACGACCGAAACACCATGCCTGCTCTCGTCCTTAAAGAATATCTCCAGCCCTCTCAATTCATCGAAAGCTCTCATATCTAAAATCCATAGCATCCAAATGAAATCCAATAACGAAATTGCGAATCAACGAAATCCATAACAACATCAAAAGGAAGTTAGGATTTACAGAGTTCATAGTATCTGTGAGGGGAGAGTTTCGAAGTTCGAAGCTCCGACAGCATCTGAGCAGAGTATTTGAGAGCTTCTCTCAGATTATTAGCGTCCTAAGATTGGGAATTGAAACGAAAATTTAGGGTTTTAGAAAAAGTACACGGAAAAAAAAATGCTGACTTTGAACTGATGAAATACCAAAGCGCGATGCAAGTAGAAGGCGTTGTGTTGAATGGCGGCAATTCCTTCGGCAAGCCATTTCTCTTCGTCCTCAATTCCGGCTAAGATCATATTCTCTATGTGTGTTCTCCTTGACCCTGATAGGTTCAGGAGCTCACAGCACCCGAGCTTCGAAGGGGAATTACGATCTGCTGCCAAGAGTTTTTCGCCTGAACAGAAATTCCAACGACAAAGATCAAGTGTAGTTAAAAGGCAGGGTATTTCCGTCAATATAGTTTGCGTACTTTAAATAATTATTGTAATTTAAATATGATAATGTTCTTTTCTTTTAAATATTTTAATTAAGTATAATGCTTAGCGATTGTACAACTTTTATTAGGAAATTTATTTTCTAAAATGTTTATACTTCTAATTTGAGAAATCACATATTTCATTTTTTAATTTTATTTTTTTAAAAAAATATTAATATATAGTTATGATCATCGCTAATAAAATATTTTAAAAAAATTAATTTAAAATGTTGATTTTTGAAATAAAATATTTTTATGAAATTAAAATATATCATAAAATAATACGTCCAATAGAATAAATGAAAGACATTAACTCTATTCACCTGAATAGATAGACATGTTCCGTGCCTATCACACTGCCTAATACTAATAGAGTTTAAAAAAGAAAATATTCTAATGGAACTGTATAAGGACAAATTTGAATGGAGCTCCATTTTATTAATTTGAATTATGCAAATTGATTGCCTTGGTTGGATTGGCAAAGTCACCTGTCCTCCCAATTTGTAGACAAAAAAAAAAAAAAAAGAAAGAAAGAAAGAGCAATTAGCATATCACAGCCGCCATCATGCTAATTTAGAAAATCTAAAATTTCTCAAGCATACCATATTGAATTTTACTCTAATTTACTGCGCAAAAGATTAATATTCAAAGATAATTATTGACATTGACCTCCATTAAAAAATGAATTGCGTAAAGAAGAGATCACCCTTTTCTTTTCCACCTACTGGAAACCTTGTTCTATATTAGTCTCAAAATCTTTTTGACATTTATACTAAATTTCACAACAAAGTTTAAAATGATTACATATATATAAAAGAAAAACCGACGAATCTTCCAACCACAATACCTAACCGAGTGATGGAATAAGCTAAAAGCCAAGGATATAAAAGGGTCAAACGTTCAAAATTGGCCAAGGTCCGTGTCCACTAATTAAACATATTGGTTTTGGTTGATGTTGTTTATGTATTTAGCTTGTTTCTCACTGTTAAACTCAGCTGGCATTCAAAAAAAAAAAAAAAACCCTCAAAGCATGTGCTGTTTTTATAGAAGGAATGTTTTGGCGGCTTCAAATTCGTATTAATATTTTGAAACTAGCAGTTTTAACGGATGTATGTGAAACTTAGAGGTAATACAAAGAGAGAGAGAGAGAGAGAGTTTGATGCCAGGGGAAGTGATGATCAGCAAGGGAGTTCCAGCGAAGAAGTGGAGGAACAAGAAAAAGAAACAGGCTTGTCAAGGTATTTTAATGGACATCCATTCTTCAGAATATCTCCACTCTGACTTCTCAATCCAAGTCTCGAAGCTATATCATGATTATTTTCAAGGCAATTTAATGGCAAGAGGTCATTTAGAAAGTTGCTGCAAAAGCTTTGTGAAAAAGGTTTGCTTCTGTACCAACGATTTTAATGGAAATAATCCAAATTTTACAATATTTTATTGTGTATATGTAGATTAAGGTAAGCCTAATTAAATCAATTTGTGTTCAGAAGTTTACGAGGAGAGTGATAAAGCTTCGTGCAGCCATGGCAGGAGTTGTAGAAACAAAACTGGAAAATTCTCCAAGGTAAAAATTGAGGTAGCTAGCAACTTTAAACAATAAAGTGTATTGAGTTCAAGAAATTTATCTAATTATGCACAGAACTATCTTCCAGGAAACGGCTTTCGCTGGCTAGATGTGCTGCTGGTAATTTACCAGAAATGATCATTCTTCATTCTATGCATGATGTGAAGATCGTCTTCAAAAGAAGTTTGCTTCGCCAGATAACAGGTTTGAATTATATCCCTCAAATGCTTTCAATAGAAAACAGATGAAATTTTCTGGACCATTATGTAATGGAAGAATAGTCCCTGAAATAGCTACAAGAAGATGAAATTCAAATCGCTTCTTCAAAATGGAAATCCTTATTTTCTATTTATCTCTGTAATGGCTCTAGAAGTTATTCAAATGCGTTTCTTCATATCATGTCTTTTCCACCATGTAAAATAAAAACATGTGACCCATCATGCAATAAGCTTACAAGCTAACACATGGACTCGTCAGTTAGCCACGTATCAGAACTTCTCCTGAATTCAATCCGCTTTTGTAGGCTCGAAGTTGAATTCAAGGCCTAGTTATGTTCTTGAAGAAAACCACACTAGTTCAAGAGAAGCAGAGGCCCCTGTCTTCAGGGATATCAAATCCGGTGCACTTCAAGGCTCTGAAGAATTTGCCAGAGGTGATAGTGCTAGCTTCAAAGATGGAAATGGACGCAAAGAGAAATTTTCTCTGAAATCAATTTCTGTAATCAGAAGAGAGCTGCCAGAATCAACTCTTGGTTGGCCTCTTCTTCCAAGAACCACTCCTCTGACTACAGAAGAATTCAGAAGAAGAAAAGCAAGAAGTATGTCCCTGATCGAATGGGTCATGAATCTACCTACTCGATCTTTTGACACGACAAGGGAAAACCAAACTGATTCAGATTCAGCTGAAGCCAAAATATCCCTGGATGGCAAAACTGAAGATCCTACTGTAGATAATGAGGGAACTGGAGTTGAAGTTGATGCAAGAAACAATGGAGAAGATGAGGAATCTGGTCCTATGCAGGAAACCTCTACTAATTCATCTTTTGTATTTACAAAAGATTCAACACAGTCTACACTTGGTTGGCCTCTCCTCCGCATAAAGACTTCCGGGACTTCAGATTCTTTTGGAGAATCTGAGATGAGCCTAACCAATCAGTCAACACAAGCGAGTCCAAAATCCCAAATTAATTTGCATTTCAGGGAAGTTTTAGCAGGACAAACAGAGTTGCCAATAAAGCTGGATCTTGTCCTCAAATTGCACTCATCTGGCTGTAGGCAGTTCAGATATGAGGAGCTTGAGAGAGCAACTCGTAACTTCTCCTCAGGTTCAACAGTTATCTTTTATTTGGAATTCACTTAGATAAGGTATTCAAATGAGATATATTGTCATTTCTTTGACAGCTTTTATTCACTGCAACTTCATCATTTCTCACAGAAAACTTGATTGGAGAGGGAGGATGCAGCAAAGTGTATAAAGGATCCATTCATAGAGGCAAGCTAGTGGCGGTAAAGGTTCTGAAGCAGTACAAGGAAGCTTGGGAGGACTTCTACTTGGAACTAGACATTATGTCTTCATTAGAGCACAAACACATTACCCATCTGATCGGTGTATGCATTGAAGATTGTCATCTAATTTTGGTTTATAATTTCTTGTCCAAAGGGAGCTTAGATGAAAGATTAAAAGGTGATTTCCTGTGATTATCGTTGTTGCTTTTTCAGAAAAGAATATTGATGAACTTATTCGAACATAATCCTTGAAACAGGTCATAATGAGAAGTCTATATTGCCATGGAAAGTGAGGTTCAAAGTGGCCATTGCAGTAGCTGAAGCTCTAAATTGCCTGCACAATGGGTATCCTCACTCAGTTATCCACAGAGATGTGAAATCCTCTAACATTCTCCTATCTCATGACTTTCAGCCGCAGGTACTGTTTTAGTCAAATTATGGCATCTGAAACAACTGAAAGGCAACTTTTCTTCTTCTTTGTTTTATTTTTTTACTTGTCAACGCCATCATATTATGTAGAGGCTCTTTGAAACTTCGGATATGGATAATTCAAAGAAAAGAAACCTAGTAAAAAATAGGTAGCTATGGCAGTAATCCAGAAAATTCACCCATTTCAACTGCCATGAACAACTGCCTATAATTTAAAGAACTTATAAGAACTGTAGGCTTGACATTGTACTTGTTCAATTTATGCAGTTATCTGATTTCGGGCTTGCGACATGGGGACCTGAAGATAGAGACTATATGATAAGTAGTGACATTGTTGGAACTTTTGGGTATATAGCGCCAGAATATTTAATGTACGGAAGGGTCAGTGAAAAAATTGATATATACTCATTTGGAATAGTTCTGCTAGAACTGTTAACAGGGAAGGAACCAATTAGTTCAAAAGGTATAAAAGGGCAGGAAAGCTTGGCCATTTGGGTAAAGACTGATACATTCTCTCATTGCTTGACCATATCATATATTTATTGTCTAGAAAGCTGTTTCTGTTACCCCGGATGAATAACAGATTAATGCTAATTCAGGCAATGCCATTACTAGAGAATGGGAATCTTGAAGCATTAGTGGATCCAATGTTGAATGGGGAGTTTGACATTGTTCAAATGCAGAGAATGGTTCTTGCAGCAACCATCTGCATCAAACAGTCACCCAGATTACGTCCAAAAGCAAGCAAGGTACTATAATAGAAAACAGAACACTCAAATGGAAAGCTTATTTGATTTTCTCTGATTGATATTTGGGTTTCAAGCTAACAAAGAGTTTCAATTCTTTTTACTATTTCCAGATAGTAAACCTGTTAAGGGGGGAGAAAGAAGTAACAGAGTGGATGAATGACTATGTTAGACATCTACAAGAGTCAAGTTATGAGGAAATGGATGACCTTTTCCCAGAACTTAATCATAAGCCAAAGTTGGATTCATACTTTCAGGTTTTGGATGAAGATGATGCTTTGTCACAAAATGGTGGTGATACTGATACAACAACAATAGAAATGCAGAGCAAGGGCACCATTGCAGGTTCAAAGACTACTTGATGAAACGGCAGGATTAACCACCATGTGCTTGAAGTTTAAACATTGCTGCATTGCTTCCTTGATCACCAAAAGCCTAGACATTTAGGTGGCCAGGGGAAAGCTTCTTTTATAGGGCTTTTGATAGGCGGTTGTCGAAGCCGTCAAAAATAAACCTATTAAACGATCAACAAATAAATTTGCAGATAGTGGCAATAGGGTCGAACCACAGGGAATTGACACCAAAGACTTTCCTAATAATGACTAGGTAAATAGCAAGTAAATAAAAGAGGGGGGTTTTGATTTGATGATTAAAATTAAGTAGCAAAAGAAAGCAATAATTTAAATAGATGAGAATTTCAATGAGAAAAAGATTCTAGCTGAAGTGTGAGTCTTAATTCAGTTTGTTCAGAATTGATCCTTGATTTTTAAAGACTCCTATTTGATTTCAATAAATCAGTTTTGGTTGTGGAAGACGCTTCTCACAATCCAAATTCCTCCTTAGTTCTAGTTTGATTAGGAAACGTTCGCTAATCAAACACTAATCAACAAGTTGCCAAGGAACGTCCTTGGGGCATTGTAGCATCGAACAACTGTTGACTGCATTAAGACTTAGAGAAACCCAATTCTATCCTTGCCAACCGCGTGGTCAAGTTTAGATCATACAACCTGATTAAATGTGTATTTGAACAATCTAAGCAATTACGGACCTAAATCATTCAAACAATATTACTAGGCAATTTAAAAGCAATGGGCCCTTATTGATTCTAAAAGCAAAGTAATATTTAAAGAAAAGGTCAGATTGCATAAATATTGAAACAAACAAGAGTTCAACAATGGAGTATTAAACCTCCCAATTCATCACAAATCTGAATATTCTCAACTTCAACTAGAAAATAAGGAAATTAGCCACTCATGGTGGACTAAATACACAAAAGATGAAAAGAAAAGAAAATAGAAGAGCTGCAGAATTTCTGGCGTGAGGAAGAGGAAGCTCAATAGCTGATCAGATGATAAGATTGCTGGCTTGGAGGCTCTCCTTTTATAGTTGCAGAATTTTATCCATCTAGGGTTTTGAAATCCCTCTTTGATTTGGTGTTGGACTCCTCTTTTGATGTTGAATTTAATTGCAATTGGATTTCCTTGGATGAGAAGCTCTTTCGTGGCTCTTGGATAAGTGCTGGAAGTGATTGGATTGGATTTGGACTTCTGAAAATTCGGATTTCTGTTTGCTGTCCATTTTCCCGCTCTGCTGTAATTTTCTGCTGTCAAAGTGATTTGCCCGGCGATTTGACCAGTTTCTTGGGCAAATCACTGGGCAAATCGCTTCTCTGTGAGTCAGTCCTCTATGCCTCTGCGAGTGATTTGGCCAGTGATCCTCGATTGTCTTGGTCAAATCGCTTGCCCATGTCACTGCTGTCTGTTGCCTCTGGGTATCTGTTTTAGCTTGATCTGGGCAGTGATTGGAGCAGATTTTTGGGCAAATCACTGGGCAAATCATCCTTTTGCAAATTTTCTGCACTTTTTCTTCCATTTTCCAGATTCTTCCTTTTCTGTAAAAACAAGATAAAAACCATAAATTAAGCTAGAAAATGTGTAAATAAGCAATAAAAGGGATAATAAAAATGTGGCTAAATTGTGCTTGATCAAATACCCCCACACCTAGCTTTTTGCTTGTCCTCAAGCAACAAATAACTTAGCCAATCAAGTCCCTTTTTCCTTAGAACCTAAGCACCACTTAATCAGCCCCCCTAGACTCCTAAATTGAAACACTACAGTGTAGGATGCATGTACTAAGGTTGTCCCCTTCTTTCCTTGTTTCCTATCGCTCACCATGGCCAAGGGAAAGTTTTTTATTTGATCATGCTTATTAATTTATATTAGGTTTAATGCAATCCCTCAAGAGTGACTTGCCCTATTTTAAGCATTTTTAATTACCAGCACTTTTTATCCTTGCCTGAAAAAGTCACCAACCTTTTTACGCGATGGTGCATATGGGTGATACACCCCCGGTTACTCAGTTGGTCACTTGTCCAAGTGGCTACTAGCTCTGTTCATAATCTTAGACCATCGAAACTTTATTTTATGCTTGAAAAGTCACCAACCTTTTTACGCGACGGTGCACATGGGTAATACACCTCCGGTTACTCAGTTGGTCACTTGTCCAAGTGACTATTAGCTCAGTTCATAGCCTTAGATCATAGGAACAGGTTGTGCTTTTTGATTTGCTGAGTTTTTCTTTTTCTTTTTCCTTTTTATATCAATTTGGGCAAATCAACTCAAAGAGAATTACATTAACTTTTATTGCATGTATTTTATTTTCCTTTCCTATTGGCCACAGCAGTTTCAAGAACTCAATTTAAGAAGAAAAACTTCCTAAGTAAAGGCTACACACTGTGCATGGTTCAATTTAGGTTTAAAGGGTTGGATAATCAATGGGGTCATGAGATAAGGGCACTCTTTCAACCTTGTTATCTATGTTGAGTAGAGCAATTAGCTACAAAATTCTGTGTGTGTGTGCAAAAAGTGTGAAAATATTCTGGTGTGTGCAAAAAGTGTGAAAATAATGCAAGAAGAAACAAAAAGAAACAAAAGAAATCAAAAAAAAAAAAAAAAAAAAAAAATGGTGTGATCAGTGAATAAATACTCTCTAGTACCCCCACACCTATCCCACATATTGTCCTCAATGTGTGAATAAACATATAGAAAAATGAAGGAGAAAAGGGAAAGGTACTCCCTGGCCAGTGGGTGATTTGACCAGTGACTTGAGCAAGTACTGGGCAAATCACTGGGCAAATTGCTATCTGTCACGGTGCTGGGGCAGAAAATGGTCCACCAGCAGGTCCAACAAGTGCTCCATCCTTTGCATTCGATCTTCAATCCTACTGAGACGAGCCTCTACTGTCTGGTTGGGGGCTTCATCTTCAGGTGGCTGAGGAGCATCTTGCTGGGGGGCTGCTGGATGTGGTTCATTTGCAGGTTCCTGCCCTATTGCTTGTGTCGTCTCTTCTGCAGGGGCTGTTATAGTGGCTGGCTGCTGGGTGGTGCTTATGGTGGCTTTCTTCCTTCTGAAAACACGCTCATGGCGTGGCGTTACTGGACCTGCAGGTGCAATGGAAAAAACATCCCCCACCTTACAAAGCAACCCCATATCATCCAATGTGCGTAGGTCCAAGGGGGTTGTTTTGGGGGTGGGGGAGAGGTCAGTATATGCTGGGTGCAAAAGTTTTAGATTCACTGCAATGGCAGTGATCAAGGGGCCAAAAATCAGTGGCCTGTTATACTGAATGATGCTAGATAACTGGGTGGCAACCCAGTATCCCAGATGTATTTTCCTATGTGTGTGCATGCACCAAAGAATATATAACTCAGTTCTGGTCAGGATGTTGGAAGCATCCTTCCTCCCAGAGAATGTGTATGCCAGGAACCTGTGAAGGTATTTCAGACTGGGGTTGCTGAGGTATAGGTCCTTGGACCTAGTGGGTGAGTATGGTTCTGGTGGATTATCACTCAATTCCAAGTACACAGAGCTTGGATCAAACTCAGCAGGGAAGTCCCAGGTGGACTGTGGGCATTCACAGCCCATGGCTATGCCGAATTCCTGTAGGGATAAGCGAAATCGCTTTCCCAGTAACCTAAATCCAATAGTTCCTGATGTGTGTATGTTGTGCATGGCAGGTTTATCAAAATAAAATGTAGTGAAGAACTCCTGTGTGAGTTCCAGGAAAGAGGGCATGCGCAGGAAAAAGAAGGAGTCCCAGCCAATAGCAGAAATTAGAGAACGTACCTGGGAATGGAGTCTCAGTGCTCCAAGGGTGGCATGGTGGATATGCTTACCTGGGTGATATGGTAGGGATGAGATTTTAAGCAGCCTGGTGCTCTCAGAAATTTTATTGAATGTCAGTGCTTTGACGATGTGATCTGGGTGTGCTGGCCTGGGCAAATCGCTGGGCAAATTGCTGGGCATAGCACTGAGTGTGTCGCTGGGCACATCGCTAGGCTCATCACTTGGTAAGTCCGTGGGCGCATCAGTGGGCGTATCATTGGGCAAAGCGCTGGTGGAATCAGTGGGCAAATCGCTAGGCACATTGCTGGGCATAGCGCTTGGCAAGTCTGTGGATGTATCAGTGGGCAAATTACTGGGCGCATCACTGGGCGCACCGCCTTCCTCGTGAACTGTGGGATGTGTGGCAATGGCGGTTTGTGGTTCTGGCTCTGATCTCGGCGGTGGAGGTGGCGACTGAGTTCTTGGCCGTTTCTGGCCGTGGCTGGAGGAAGTGGTGGATTCAGGCAGTATTTCGCCGGCAGGGTTTGCCGTCGAGGCTGTTGTGGATGGTGGTGGCGACGTTCTTTGCCGTTTCTTTTGCCGGCGATATATCTGGGCGGCCGGTGAATCGGTGCGTCCTGTTCCTGTGCTTGTGGCCGGTGGTGTTTCGGCGCTGGCGGTGGCTGGTGGAGGTGCGTCCCACGCTTCATCGTCACTGTCAGAGGGAGTGGGTGGTTTGGGTAGCCCTAATTTCTTCCACATGAATGGTCCGCCGGTGGCCCTCATCTTGATTCTTACCATGGTGGTCTTGAGTTTGCCGGTGGCTGAGTGGTGGTCGGAGAAGAGAAAGCTCGAAGAAGAAGAAGAGGAAACAGTAGTTAGCGTAAAATGTAAAAGAATAAAATATAAAAGAAAAGACTACTTAAAGCGATTTGGGTATGTGAATCTGCCCTGATCATTTAATGCTGGCCCTCTTGATTATTGACATGGTGGTTTGCCCAGTGATTTGGGCAAGCAGTGGGCAAATCACTGGGCTAGATCACTCTTCTTTTGCAATTGATGTACTGGTACTGTTCACGCCTTTTGCTGATGGCGTGCTTGATCTTGCGATTGGACCGGTGATCTGGTCAGTTTATCTGGGCAATTGGGCAAATCACTGCCCCTATCACTTGTGATTATGGTACCTTCAGTCGATTTGCCCGGCGATTTGAGCAAAACGTGGGCAAATCACTGGGCAAATCACTGCCTCTGGGTTGCCTCCCAGTAGCGCCCTGTTTTCTGTCTTGGGCTGGACTTCAGTGTCTTGTTCAGCAATCTGGGGAAGGGGGATCCAAGGGGACCTCCTCCACAACATGGACAGTAAAACCTTCATAGAATCTCTTCAAACGATGCCCATTAACTTTGAAAACTTTGCTTGTTTGTGGGCTCCGAATGTCAACAGCTCCATGTGGATAGACATGTTCAACCAAGAATGGTCCAATCCACCTTGACCGAAGCTTTCCAGGGAATAGTTTGAACCTTGAATCAAAAAGCAAAACCTTATCACCAACCTGGAAGTGTTTTCTGGAGATGTTCTTGTCATGGAAGGCTTTGGTCCTTGCTTTATAATCCCATGAAGCTTCATATGCATCACGCCTGATCTCTTCAAGCTCTTGAATCTGCAGTTTTCTGTGAACTCCAGCCTCTTTTACATCAAGATTGCAGCTCTTCACAGCCCAATAAGCTTTGTGTTCAAGTTCCACAGGTAGGTGGCATGCTTTCCCATAAATCAGCCTATATGGAGACATCCCAATTGGAGTTTTATATGCTGTTCTATATGCCCATAAGGCATCATTGAGGCGTGTACTCCAGTCCTTGCGATTTGGGCAGACCGTTTTCTCCAAGATGGACTTTATCTCCCTATTTGATACTTCAGCCAGCCCATTTGTTTGAGGATGATAGGCAGTAGATGTTCTATGGATGACATGGTGCTTCTTGAGGAGAGTTTCTACTACCTTGTTGCAAAAATGGGTGCCTCGGTCACTGATTATGGCTTTGGGCAGTCCAAATCTTGAGAAAATGTGGGATTTTACAAAATCACACACTGTTTTTGCATCATCAGCTCTTGTTGCTTTGGCCTCAATCCACTTGGACACATAATCCACAGCAAGTAGTATGTAGGTGTTGCCAAAGGAAGGTGGGAATGGTCCCATGAAGTCAATGCCCCATATGTCAAAGATTTCACACACCATGATGGGTGCTTGAGGCATTTCACTTCTTTTGCCAAGGTTTCCTGTTTGTTGGCATCTTGCACATGACCTACAAAATAAATAAGAATCTCTGAAGATGTTAGGCCAAAATAATCCACTTTCAAGGACTTTCAAGGCTGTCTTGCGTGGCCCAAAGTGACCTCCACAGCTGTAAGAGTGGCAGAAAGTTAGGACAGATGTGATCTCATGGTTTGGGATGCATCTCCTTATGACTTGGTCTGCACAATGCTTCCATAGGTAAGGCTCATCCCACACATAATACCTTGCCTCTTTCTTGATTTTGTCTCTTATGTGTTTGGGCAAATCAGTGGGCAAATCACCTATGGCAAGGAAGTTAACAATATCAGCATACCATGGTTCCTCTTCTTGGACAGCAAAGAGGTGCTCATCAGGGAAGGTCTCATTGATGGGGCATGTCTCCATCTCGGTCAGAATTCTGCTAAGGTGATCAGCCACAAGGTTCTCCTTGCCTTTCTTGTCACGGATCTCCAAGTCAAACTCTTGTAACAGCAATATCCATCTCACCAGCCTAGGTTTGGACTCTTTTTTCTTGATTAAATACCTTAGTGCTGCATGATCTGAGTATATAATCACCTTTGTACCAAGTAGGTAGGGTCTAAACTTCTCCAATGCAAACACAACAGCCAGCAACTCTTTTTCTGTGGTGGAATAATTGCATTGTGCAGCATCTAGGGTGCGTGAGGCATAATGAATGACATGAGGAGAGTTACCTATACGCTGTCCCAATACTGCACCTATAGCAAAGTTGCTGGCATCACACATTATCTCAAATGGAAGGTTCCAATCAGGTGGCTGGATGACTGGGGCAGAAATTAGGAGTGATTTGATCAGATCAAAGGCTGATTTGCAGCTGTCATCAAAGTTGAATGGTACATCCTGCTGTAACAATCTGCAAAGAGGCTGAGTTATTTTAGAAAAATCTTTGATAAACCTCCTGTAAAAACCAGCATGACCAAGGAATGATCGAATCTCCCTAATGCTGGTTGGATAGGGCAGATTTTTGATGGTGTCAATTTTGGCTTTGTCCACCTCAATCCCTTTTGCTGAAACAATATGGCCTAGGATTAAGCCATGGCTGACCATGAAGTGGCACTTCTCATAGTTGAGAACCAAGTTTGTCTCCAAACACCTTTGAAGTATCTTCTCCAAGTTGGCTAGGCATTCATGGAATGAGTTGCCATACACCGTAAAGTCATCCATGAAGACTTCAATGATCTTCTCTACATAGTCAGAAAAAATACTCATCATGCACCTTTGGAAAGTGGCTGGTGCATTGCAAAGACCAAAGGGCATCCTCCTGAATGCGAATGTACCAAATGGGCATGTGAAAGTGGTCTTCTCTTGATCTTCTGGTGCAACTGGGATTTGATAAAATCCAGAATATCCATCAAGGAGGCAGTAGTGGCTTTTTCCAGCAAGTCTCTCAAGCATTTGGTCCATGAAGGGCAAGGGAAAGTGGTCCTTCCTTGTGGCTGTGTTGAGCTTCCTGTAGTCCATGCAAACTCTCCACCCATTTTGCACACGAGTGGGTACTAGCTCTCCTTCAGAATTGGGGACAATGGTAATCCCGGTCTTCTTTGGTACCACATGGATGGGACTCACCCATTTACTGTCAGAAATGGGGTAGATTACCCCAATGTCTAGGAGCTTCACAATCTCCTTCTTTACAACCTCCATCATAGGTGGATTCAGCCTTCTTTGTGCCTCTCGAACAGGTTTGCATTCATCCTCCATGAGAATCCGATGCATGCATGTTGAGGGTGAGATACCCTTTATGTCCTCCAATGTCCACCCAATTGCCTTCTTGTGTCTCCTCAACACATCCAGGAGCTTTTCCTCTTCTTCTTGGCTGAGCTGGTTGGAGATGATTACTGGAAGTGTATTTCCGGCTCCCAAGTAGGCATATTTGAGGTGGTTAGGCAAGGGTTTCAGTTCTGGTGCATTTTCTGTCTGCTGGTTTTCTGTCTGCCTGCTGTCTGATTTGAGCTGTGATTTGAGCAGATTTTCTGATGTACTGGGCAAATCACTGGGCAAATCACCCATACCCAGCAAGTTACAGCAGTCTGCTGTTTTGTCTGCTTCAAAGATGTTGCTGTCCACTTCTTCTCTCCTGCAAAGACCTTCATAAAGTAAGTTTTCCTGATCAAAATCAAAAACTTCTTGACTTAAATTATCAATAATATCAAGGCCATAAACATGAGAGACATCATTGGGGAATTTCATGGCATCATAAACATTAAATTTGATAACTTCCCCTTCAAACTCCATAGTCAATGTGCCATCATGCACATCAATTTTTGTTCTTGCTGTGCTCAAGAATGGTCTCCCAAGTAAGATATCAGAGGTGGTATTGCTCTTGTCTTCCTCCATGTCAATAACATAAAAATCTGCTGGAAAGACTAATTGGTCCACTTGCACCAACACATCTTCAAGAACTCCCTTGGGATAGACAATGGACCGGTCAGCTAATTGGATCACAATGCTGGTGCCCTTGAGTGTACCTGCATTCAACAAGTTAAAAATAGACAGAGGCATGACATTTATTGAAGCTCCAAGGTCACACATGGCTTTCTTTATCCCCACATTGCCTATTTTGCATGAAACCGCGAACATCCCTCTATCCTTGCATTTGGTTGGAAGTTTCCTTTGGATTACAGCTGAAACACACTCCCCCACACTTACCTTTTCACGTTCAGCAAGTTTCCTTCGGTTGGTGCATAGCTCTTTGAGAAATTTGGCATACCTCGGAATTTGCTTTACAGCATCAAGTAGGGGAATGTTGATTTCCACCTTGCGAAGTGTCTCCAATATCTCTTTTTCCTCTTTCTCCTTTTGGGACCTTGCAAATCTCTTTGGGAAGGGAGGAGGTACCTTGAATTTCTCCATAGGTTGCTGTTTCTGCCTTTGACTGGATTCTGCCTGGTCTGTTGATTTGGGCAAATCACTTTCTGCCTTCTCTGGAGAACTGGGCAAACCACTGCTGGACTGCTTAGTTTGCCCAGCGATCGGGTCAGTTTCTACAAGCAAACTGGGCAAATCACTGCCCTGATCACTTTCTGGCAGAATTTCTTCCACGGTCTGTTTTTGCAATTTTTCAGCCCTATTGTCTTGCAACTCCTTTCCACTCCTCAATGTGATGGCACTAGCATTTTGCCTTGGATTTATCTCAGTTTGGGAAGGTAGCTTCCCTTGTGATTCAATTTTGTTTAAGGATGAAGCCATTTGCCCCATTTGTTTCTCAAGATTTTGCACAGTACTTGCCAAATTTTTCACAATCTCTTCAAGGGATGCATTAGAATTTTGAGGTGCAGCTTGAGCTTGGTTTCTTTGCTGGTAGCTTGGATATTGCTGTCCCCTTGCATAACTGAAATTTGGATGGTCCCTCCAACCTGGATTATAAGTATTTGCATAGGGATCATACCTCCTTTGCCCATTGAAGCCTCCAACAGCATTGACTTGCTGGTCCTCCTCTTGAAGGGAAGGACATAGATCAGTTGGGTGGTTGTTGGCACATATTCCACATGTCTTGGGCTGCTGAATCTGCTGGACTTGTTGGGCTTGACTCACAACAAGGCTACGGACAGCATTGGTGAGTTCAGAAAGTTGGGATGATAAAGTGGAATTACTCACCTCATTTACATTCCTTGTTGGCAGCTCTTGATCTCCAAATTGCTGAGAAGCTGCGGCCATGGTGGAAATTAAGTCCTTCATCTCTCGAGGTGATTTTCTCTCAGTTGATCCTCCACAGGCTGCATCAATAAACTTTCTTTCTGAGGGTAGTAGACCTCCATAGAAGTACTCAATGAGAGATTGGTCAGAAATATCATGTTGAGGGCAGCTTGTGCATAACTTCTTGAACCTCTCCCAATACTCATACAAGCCTTCAGAGTGCTTTTGCCTTATGCCACTTATTTCTCGACGGATGCCTATGGCTTTTGAGGTAGGGAAGAATTTTTTTAAGAATGCTCTCACCATATCAGCCCATGATGTGATGGATCCGGGTGGCAAGTAGAATAGCCATTCTTTGGCATAGTCTTCAAGGGAAAAAGGGAAGGCTCTAAGTTTGACATCCTCTTCTGGAATACCTTGGGGTCTCAAAGTTGAGCACACAACATGGAATGCCTTCAAATGCTTGTGAGGATCTTCATTTTCAAGGCCTCTGAATTTGGGAAGGAGATGGATCAGACCTGTTTTTAGCTCAAAAGGTGCTGTCAATGGGGGATATGCAATGCATAAGGGTGCTAGATCTCCTGCTGGTTCAGCTAACTCTCCAAGAGTTCTCTCCCGTGGCTGAGGTGCTTGGATGGGCAAGTTTCTGGCTTGATTTTCAGCTTCAACACGTGCAGCAGGTGGTGCTGCCATAGCTGGATTTTCTGCCATAACCTGGAACTCAGTTTCTGTTGCAAAATCAGTAGTGGCTGTAGGCGAGTCTGCTGGTGAAAAAATTTCTGCAGCAGGGGCAGATGTGATAGCAAGTGCTTCAGTTGGTGCAGAAGTAGGTGAATTTGCTGGTGCAGAAAAATCAGCAGGTGTAGCAACAGCTTTGTGAGATGGTGTTGCTGATGAAGATGCTTTTGAGGCTTGGTTCCTCAAATTTGCTTGCTTCCTTAAGTGCTTGGCTGTTTTCTCAATCTCAGGGTCGTAAAGAAGAGTGTCTTTACGGCCAGACCTGGTCATAAAGGGAAAATACGTTAGTTTAAATCAAGTCCCCGGCAACGGCGCCAATTTTTGATAGGCGGTTGTCGAAGCCGTCAAAAATAAACCTATTAAACAATCAACAATAAACTTGTAGATAGTGGCAATAGGGTCGAACCACAGGGAATTGACACTAAAGATCTTCCTAATAATAACCAAGATAAGTAAATAACAAATAATTAAGAGAGGGGGGTTTTGAGTTGATGGATTAACACTAAATAACAAAAGAAAGCAATAATTTAAAGATGAGTAATTCAATGAGAAAAAGATTCTAGCTGAAGTGTGAGTCTTAATTCAGTTTGTTCAGAATTGATCCTTGATTTTTAAAGACTCCTATTTGATTTCAATAAATCAGTTTTGGTTGTGGAAGACGCTTCTCACAATCCAAATTCCTCCTTAGTTCTAGTTTGATTAGGAAACGTTCGCTAATCAAACACTAATCAACAAGTTGCCAAGGAACGTCCTTGGGGCATTGTAGCATCGAACAACTGTTGACTGCATTAAGACTTAGAGAAACCCAATTCTATCCTTGCCAACCGCGTGGTCAAGTTTAGATCATACAACCTGATTAAATGTGTATTTGAACAATCTAAGCAATTACGGACCTAAATCATTCAAACAATATTACTAGGCAATTTAAAAGCAATGGGCCCTTATTGATTCTAAAAGCAAAGTAATATTTAAAGAAAAGGTCAGATTGCATAAATATTGAAACAAACAAGAGTTCAACAATGGAGTATTAAACCTCCCAATTCATCACAAATCTGAATATTCACCAACTTCAACTAGAAATAAGGAAAGTTTAGCCACTCATGGTGGACTAAATACACAAAAAGATGAAAAGAAAAGAAAAAGGAAGATGTTGGAGAGTTTCTGGAGAGTTGAGTTGCTGATCAGAGGATGATCAGGAGATAAGATTGCTGGCTTGGAGGCTCTCCTTTTATAGTTGCAGAATTTTATCCATCTAGGGTTTTGAAATCCCTCTTTGATTTGGTGTTGGACTCCTCTTTTGATGTTGAATTTAATTGCAATTGGATTTCCTTGGATGAGAAGCTCTTTCGTGGCTCTTGGATAAGTGCTGGAAGTGATTGGATTGGATTTGGACTTCTGAAAATTCGGATTTCTGTTTGCTGTCCATTTTCCCGCTCTGCTGTAATTTTCTGCTGTCAAAGTGATTTGCCCGGCGATTTGACCAGTTTCTTGGGCAAATCACTGGGCAAATCGCTTCTCTGTGAGTCAGTCCTCTATGCCTCTGCGAGTGATTTGGCCAGTGATCCTCGATTGTCTTGGTCAAATCGCTTGCCCATGTCACTGCTGTCTGTTGCCTCTGGGTATCTGTTTTAGCTTGATCTGGGCAGTGATTGGAGCAGATTTTTGGGCAAATCACTGGGCAAATCATCCTTTTGCAAATTTTCTGCACTTTTTCTTCCATTTTCCAGATTCTTCCTTTTCTGTAAAAACAAGATAAAAACCATAAATTAAGCTAGAAAATGTGTAAATAAGCAATAAAAGAGATAATAAAAATGTGGCTAAATTGTGCTTGATCAGCTTTCAACAGAGAAATTTTTTTTTATTGTACATAGCAATCTTTGGTTAAAGAATTACAAGAACTGTTTATCCCCTTTGTATGCCTGCTTTCTTGCATCCACTGGAATATTTATTTCAATTTGAATATGAAATCTATCATGATTTTGACTAGTGTTAATTTATTTATTAGTGGAGTGTATACATTCGGATGTGTATAAAAATTTCTCGCACAATGCACAATTCACCTGAAAATGTGGTGTTTTCTTGGTGAAAATACATTCTGTTGTTTCAACCGTTTTACTTCCACTTCTCCTTTTTACTTGCGGACGGACCAATGGAAAAATTCCAGAGCATCGGAGATTCAGTTATTGACACAGGCAACAACAACAATCTAAAATCTTTCCCCTTTTGGCACTGGATAAATGAAGAAATTTTCTATTGAAAATTAAATAGAAAATTTAATTTGATTGCATTACTATGTATCAAACATTCAAGAAAATGATTAAACATAAACCAAATGACTCAGAATCTAAAATGAATAAACAGGAAGATTGGTATAAAATCAGCAAGTGTAACACTGCAAGCAAAAATTGGCTCAGAAGAAACTTTCCACAAACTTACTAAGGAGTTGTGAGGCAAGTACCCTATATGCTCTTTCTGTGGGGTGATAGCTATCCCAAAATACATGATCAGAAACATTAATACAAGTGACTGGAGTAAATTTATTACATAAAATAGCAACCTCTAAGGCACCTGTTCCACAGCATCCTTTATTTGCCACTTGAAAACCTGGAAAAACAAACCCAAATGTAAAACTTATCCTGAAAGCTAAGAAATTGGTCAAGTTCTAGAAATGAAATCTGATTGCCCAATTGAAAGAATGGATTAATTACCGTATTTGTTAGGGTTTTGGATGAGATTGAGGAGAGGATTGTAGATATCTATATAGACAATTCTGCTGTTAGGGAGAATGGCATTAAGAGAATCCAACTTTTTAGACAATTTGGAATTGAATAAGGTTGCTGCTTGGTTGTAGTTTTCTGCGCAGTCTCTTTGAGCTCCACCTGCTAAAGTTCTCTGCGATGGCACGCATCCAATTGGTGGTGCACTGAAAACTCCTATCCTCCTTGCCCCCAGATTATATAAATCCTTTTTCAAAAATTCAAACCAACCAAAATTATAAATTCTAAATCTTCTATGGTTTTTGATGAATTGCAATAAAATTCTAAATGACAAAGTCAAGAATATTGTTTGAAGCCAAAACATAAATTTTCTTCTAGTATTTGGGGGAAAAAAGGAATTACCTGGATGAACGTAGAAGCGGAATCAGCCATAAGATCTGTGTATGCAGGAACATCATACTGTTTCCTCGCACGTAGAACAAAGTAGGTGTTGGCTATGTCATCGCTGCCAGCTACGACTAGATACAAACTATTTGCTAAGATAAAGTTTGTTTTTTCTTCTCCAAAAAATCCATTCAGCTTCTCTATGTATTCTTTGAAGTATTGTAATTGATCGGCCAAGGATAAAACTGACTGTGATGCAAGCATTCACAATTAACACATATAATAATAATAAAATTTTTTTTAAAAAAAAAAAAGAAAAAAGAAAAAGAGTGGCAGATTATTTACTGTTAATTTTGGTGTTAAGGGATCATATCCTGTGCCACCTGAAGCAAAGGTTACTCCTGTAACGAGTTCTGGAGGCATCACCATTGGGTCCAAATAAGCAGGCACAGTATCCTTAATTCCTAGTTCTTCCGCTAGGGAAAAAAAAATTGAAAATAAGATTACATTATTTTAAAAAATGCGTTTTTCCTCCATCATTTGAATCTATATATATAAATGCATGCATGCATGCGTTGGATCAAAGTGAATTCTTCAATAGTTCTTCTTTTCAAGGCTTTGTTGTTGCATTAAATACCACTGGTTTGAGTTAATACTATCTTTAAAATTGTTATGGAACAGAGCCAAACTGTTGAATGGTTTTGGAGTAGAGAAATCTTTTAGTGCATGAACAAGGGGGAGAGAGATGTTATACCTATGATATCTGAGGGAATCTTTCCATCGCAGAACCTGCCTGTCGGAATTCCTCCCTCGAAATCCAACCCATATGGAGGGAAATCACACTTGATCAGAGTTTGGATATCGTTGTTATTACCTGCATCAACTATGGAATCCCCAAATACTAAAACTGCTGGAATTGTTACATTAGGTGGTAGCTTTATCAAAGCTGTTGTTGTTGTCCACACATGAATACTTGTCGCAAGAAAGGCCAACGCTATTAAACTGCAAGAAAAAGAAAAAGAAGAAGATGGTGAAGCTGGAGACGCTACTCTACACAAATGAAACTGCATCGTTTTGGATCTTCGATTTCTTGTATCTTTTTTAAGTACATTCAAACTTTCCCTGAATGTCCATTTATATATAGATATGACCAAAACTAGCAACGTAGATGACTCACTCATGTTCTACAGCAAAAAATTAATAATCATCTACAGGTGTCTATGGCGGGTTGCCATGTTCTTCTTCCTTAATATATTGAAAATATGAAATTAAATACTAATATTAATGAATTAATTACTTTGTTTTTAGTACGTACAAGTGTAATCGAGAAAAATCACTCGATTTACTGTTATTATTAATAAAAAAAAATAGAATCTTAATTATTTCTCACCTACTCGAGCTAACTCCTTGGATAAGATTTAGCTAAGCTAAATCATCAACAGTGAAATATTTGTATTAAATTATAACAGCTAACTGCCCTCATCTCAACCTCCTAACAACAAAGCACACTTACAATATTTGTCCATTTATTATTTCGTGATGTGATTTAAGTTAAATACAAAAAATTAAATTATTTAAATTATAATAAAATAATTCTTAATTTAATTAAATTAGTATTTATTTTATTTAATTACTTCAATTTTAATAATTCTCTTTTCATTAGTTTACCAATAGAAAATTAAGATAATTAATAAAAAAGGAAAAGTGAATAATAAAATTGGTTTAGAAAATTCTAAAATTAATAATGTGTTTAGTAAACATAAAAGTAAAATTGAAAAAAAGTTTATCAATATTTCTTAATTTTTTAAAATATGAAAAAAAAAATCAACTTTTCAACAGATAAAAGTAGATTGATAAAGTATTATGTGATATAATAAATATATATGTCGGTACCATTGTGGAGTACCCTCTATGCCAAGATAATTATTTAGAATTTATTAAATAATTACGTAGTGATTATTTTTTATTATTATTAAAAAAATCAAAGGGAAAAAAAAACTCTTTAACTGTCGGCTATTTCAAAAAAAAAAAAGAAATAAATTTGAGAGTACGTATAATATTATTATTTGAAATTATATAATATTTTAATATATATATATATTAATTGTAGCATATTTATAATTTAATATAATGTAATATTTTTAATTATATATAAATAATTTAAAATAAGAAAATAATTAATGCCTAAATCGATGGTGTGAGCTATTACATCCAATTGAATTAGTTGGGTAAACAACCACTTCAATAATTATTGAGGACTGAATGAAGATAAAAATTAATGTTGCAATACTTTACATGTTGAACGTGAATCTAAAATAAGAGAAGACATTGAAATATCTAATTGAATTGACGTAAAATTTGAATTCAAGTATTAAAAAGTTCTAAATTAAATATTTGAAATAGACCATTGGTTTTGTGAGCTCAGTAAATCTGGTTTTAACCTAGTTAGGTTGATTGTACAGCTCTCTTTTTCCTCCTTTTCTAAATTTGAGGCATTTATGGAGATATGATGTTTGTGATATTTTGTTTAGTTTTATTGCTGCAAGTGAAGCCGCCTTGGAAGGACTTTATGGGAAAACACTGTGCAAGGGTGCATTACCAATGACATCAATTTGGCTAGAAGAGATATGAGAGGTTAAATTCTGTCTTCCTTCTTTTTAAAGTGACTTTGTATTTAGCCCTAGTTTTTTTTTTTTTTTTTGATAATATATCATATATCAATTAATAAAACATTATTATAAATTAAAAATAAAATCGATCAAATAGTAGAACTCAAAAAAAAGTCATTTTAATTAAATTATAAATTAAGAATAAATCACTCTAACTAAATTATGAGTTAACATATTAGTTTGCCTACTTATTCAATAAATATAGAAATTACAACCCTAAAATAAAAGGATTTTACAATAAGCTATTATAAAACAAGTCACAGAAAAATCAGAGTCAGAAGAATTCACGGTATTTACTATTTTAGTTTGCTATTTTGTTGATCATCGATGTTTTTAAGAATACAAGAACAAGCATGCTTATTTTGGTTTTGCATGTCTCCATGATAGAGTTTGTGTCTATCTTGAGAAATACCGCGCTTGGCCTTGGCAGCAGTAGCGTCTGCGGTGATAGCAATGGGACGATTTCTCTTCGGTGGCAAGGTTTTATTTCCCTGAATTAACGAACTTGCAGAGGTTTTATTCTAGGTCTAATCCTCTGTACTTGTATATGGGCTTGTTTCTGGGTTTGGTCTAAATTGGGCATTTTTCTTGTAAATAGGCTATAAGCCTTCTGTAATCTGGTTCGTTCGGCTTTTTTAATGCGATGAATACTTGCATGCAACTATAAAATCCTCTTACTTCTGATGCATACAACAGAATATATTATTTTGATTTTTTTATAAATAAAAAATTATCATATATATTCTTCATCAGGTAAAATATCTTTTATTCATCGCTTGTTTTCATTTTTTAGAATAACTTTCAATATAAGCAAGCAGCATGCGATTAAATCTGGCAATTCTCACATGGCATTACCGATTTCAATATCTGAACGACAATCAAGTCCTAGTCTGAGACTACAAATATATTCAATACATCCGACAATTTTTCGGTTGGACATCATCATCAACTATTTCGTTACCTATTAAATTGATTAGGACTCGAACACTTTGATTTCATTTGTTTAAAAAATACATCACATTTCTAGAAATGGAATACTCAAAATCTAACGTTTCTCCCTCGCAGATTATATTAATACTATAAAAATAATGATCTACATAACTTATACTATAACGTAGAACCCTCGCAGATTCACAGGTAGATAATAATGAATATCAAACCGCAACCAGTTTTACCAAACATGCTGCATCATGAAGATTGAAGAAAGTCGGCACAATCTCGTTTCCTCGGCCATCTACCATACCGATAACTGGCCAAACTGTTCCTTTCTCACCCATCAAATGCTTCATTTTTTTTTATTGTAAAAGGATTCATTAATCTTCTTATTCCATTATAAACAAGCAAAAACAAATTACAAACTCATGCTTCAAATCACAATTCTATAGGAAATCCCCAATCAACATTTCCATAACACATGTAGTGAATCAAAATGAGCAAAAAATTAAAACCATATACAACACCATCGACGCAGTCAGAGATATCAATTTCAGGGATACCCTGAACTAGGATAGCCTCATCTTGTACCAAATTAGAAAAGCATTTTTAATCCAGGGACTTCAATACTCACAAAGTATATTCAAAATCAATGTGCACTGACAAGGAATGGATGTTGACAGACTCCGCACTCAATAGTTTTGGAACCTGAGCTGGGTACTTGAACCTGCATTACCCGTGATCATCATGAGTAAATAAAATATATGGAAATTTAAGGCCTACAGCGTGGTACAGAAATAATTCAAACCTGCAAATGAACAGTGCAAGTAGGACAGGCAACTTCCCTCATCTGCCTCCCAGAACCATCCGACTTGGATCCTGAAAAGGCAAACCAAACTCGTGTGAGAACCAGAAATAAAGGTTACTAGTTTAAAGAAATTGCAAACAGCAAGCATAAACTTCTTCAAACTCTGGACTTGTGAATCAAACACCTCCAGCAATGGTTAGGGCCAGGCAAAACCAGAGGATCGAATATGAACCATCAAGTAGGGAAAAAGGTTTAAATAGTAATAGAAGCGTAGATAGCTTCTGTACATACAAAAGAAATATTGATTCCCAATAACAAGATTACCTGATGACACCTTGCAATTTTTTTCCATTTCCTCCTGTCACAAATAATCACATCAACAAAAATCACAACCTGAATTGCAACTTTCAAGCTAAGAGATCAATGCAACTCATTCAGATCCCAACAATGAAAGAAAAGCTGGATGCTTCTAAGTAATATATTTTGTACCTGAAGCTTCCTTGCAAGATCTTCATGAGACTGCAATCCTGCAGGTTTACTAGGTGCTTCCTTTGCATTACTCAGCCTCTGAGTCACTTCTGCCTGAGAGATGGAAACAGTAAGTGTTCTATCAAAAGGATGCACATCTACATTTTTCACATTACTAAAAGCACATACCATGCATCTGTCACAAACTCTAACAGGCTGAGCATTCTCATCAGCAGTAAGAGCAATTCTACCATTGGTACACTTGTCACAGAAAATGTCTCCACAGTTCCTGCAGTGATGCTGACAGATAGTAGAAAGGGAAAGACATTAGATTCAGCATGAAAGGATCCTTAAACACAAAAGAGGTTCACGAACCATTTGAATTGAATTTACCTTACGAACAAAAGCACCAAAATCTGTCCCACACCCAGTACACTTTGAAACAGCTTCATCAGGGACCTGAGAAGAAAATAATAGAAATATAGGCAAAACTTGTAATAAGTACAAGGCCAAAGTGCAAAAAAGAATAACCACTGCCAATGCTAGCACATTAAGTAAATCAATTAAATAAATATAAAAGCTCTATCTATAGTTATATACCCAATGATCTTTCTCCTCATTGCCAGGTTTTATCAAGTTCATCCAGTCAACAAACCCTTTTTTCTTTTCTGTGGGCTGCTCAAGTGTCTTTGAAGATTCAGTAGGCCTCCTGCTCCCACCCATCTCCTTGAGCTGCATTTTAAGAAAGCAGGAAAACCAATGCTTGACTATTGGATATATCAACAACCAATAGCAATTAGACTAATTACTGCACCTGTATATAATTAACTAGAGTAAACTGAAGTATACTAAATGAATAATAACTTGACTACCCTCAGTTGTATTCTGATCCTCCTTAGTAGGTCCTAGAGACCTGCAACAATAAGCATGCTAGCCAATCTCAAAGAACATATAGGTCTCTTCAGGGAAAAGAATCAACATCTACCCTGCGATTTCCAACCAGGCGAGGAGTTCTTATTTATTTATTTTTAATGTTTATTTCATTTGGGAGGAGGACAGGACGATTTCCACATGCTTTTGTGTAGATCCACCCTTCCTCTCCATTTTGGTGCCACCTTGAACATAGAAAAGAAGACTCCTTCAATCCACTCCTAAACAAGGGTTGGGCAAACCTTCTATTTATTTAATCCTACTTTTTATTTCAGTAATCTACTTCTAGTACATATCTCCTTTGCTTCCAAGTTCTATCAGCTTAATTTAATAGTCAATTTCATCCAATCCTAGCCTGAAATCTGGACACAGAATATCCAAAGGTTGCTTGTTCTCTACCAACTTATGAATTCAGTTCTTTTACTTCAGGTTTTTGAAATTTGAAACACTCTCCTATTTTATCTAATAGTACCTTTCGATTTCTGAAGGCACACGTCTATAGTACTATTTGGTTTTGAAGCAAAGTTGGAACAATTATAATAAAAAAGAATTCAAGAGATATTAGCCAATAGTCAGAATGCAGGACATAGACTAGCATATAATCAGAAAACATAAGTTCCTTTGACCAAACCTGCACAGTTGCTGCAGTTACTATGTCAAGAAGTGTGTTGGTAGTGTAGCTATTTGATTGTAATCTGATACGTCTTGGTTCAATATCCACAGAACTCTTGGACCAGAATGCAAAGGTAGATGAATCAGTTACCTACATGAGAATAAAGAACATCCCAACATTAAGCCCATAACACTTCAAACGAAAAGACAACAAGCAAGGAGAGTAAGTCACTGACTCACATCACATCTTGTTATGTTCTCAAGAGGATATATTCTCAAAGTCCGATTGGTACTGGGATCAAGCATTCGGATACCATCCAAACCAATCTGAAAGAAAATTAAAACTCAATGAACAAATAAAATAAAATAAAAACAAACAAGTTAAGAGAGATTATAAAAGCTTCAGCTGCATGGAGAAGTCTGTGATTTATGTAAAAGTAAAGAGAGGCAATCAACATCATTTTAGGCTCTTCCAAATAGTAAATCCTAGTTGGTACTAACCCATTTGACAGATTATACACAACTAGGCCAAATTGCATAACAAATTGTAGAATATCCAAACGAATTCTAGAAAACAAAAGAAGCAAAATTGTCGACAAGAATACCCACAATATGCAAGTTCCTTTACTTTTCACACATAACATCTCTCTCTCACTCACTCACGCTTCACCAATTTTAACCACGTGAACGTGATTAAATATAAAAAAATTTCCATTGGTGGCGGCAGGATGCTTTATCTCCGATATATATTGACAATCATAAATTTCCAGAAATGAAAGGAAGAACAAATATGTCACACAATAACGGAAGAAAATGATGTACCTGACAAAGAACATCCATGGTGCCTTGGCCTCCGCTTTCAGGCAACAGCTTAACCCTGAACTTCTGGACCCCACTCTTAACATCCTGTTGTGTCTCTGCCTTTGGTACCGCTCGCACAATCTTGCTGGAAGCCGAACCAACTGATAAGTCCTTCTCAGAAGGTAAACTAATGGCTCTCCCGTAATCATCAAACCCAACCCAAGTTGATGATTTAGGTGCCGTGCCCCTGGCTCCATACGGCTCCACCTTGGTCCCTTCATAGGCATAAACACCATCACCATACTCATCATAGGGTCCCATATCGTACCTGCTGTCTGGTCGCTTCCCGTATGGATCCGACCCTAAATCGGATCCGCTCCGATTGTAACCTCCGTAATTATCATCAAAATACCCAACGCTTTGATCACATTTCAGCGAATTTTCATATAGATGATCATATGCAGGTGGGACCGATGATCCTATAGTACTATAAGGTGGGGCAGCGTAAGTGGAGGAATATGATGGATTGGCATTAGGGTCAGGATTAGGTGCTACTGAGAAAGGCAGAGGAGGGGGAGGACAGTAACTATGAGCCGTCTGATTCTGATCATATGGTGGGTAATAGGATTGCTGAGTGGTTGGAGGCTGGCAGGGCCCCTGGGAATCGAAAGGAGGGAAAGAAGGTTGCGGAGGTTGTGGTGGAGTGTTGAAGGAGGATTGCACACTATTAGAATTCAGAGCTGCTGTAGTAGCCGTAAGACTCGGAGACGGTGGGCTGTATGACGGAGCGGTAGGCGGACGGGCGGGATCGGGATTCTGATGATTGGGGGGATAATTGGGGGGATAAGCAGGGTAATCGGAGGAGGCGGCGTAAGTAGTGGTGAACGGCGGTGCTGATGCGTATGAAGTCTGTTGGTGATCAATTAAAGTAGGATCGGGAATGGGGTTAGAATTAGGGTTTTGAAGGTGAGGAGGGTATTTATAGAAGGAATTGTAATCTCCTTGTTGCATTTTTTAAGTTTCAATCGGCTCCTCCTTAGACGAAACAGAAAGATATCAGAGGGCAATAGCTCCTTGTCAGCTTTCTCGGCGGAGGCGATAGACGAAAAACCGGTTAGCGAGAATAAGAAGATTAAAGAGATCAATTATTGGAAATTGTCTAAGGTGTAACCTCGAACACGGAAGATTAAAGCACTTGCTCTTGGTCGGTGCGGGGCGTGGCTTAACCTAGCCTATTATGCCAGGACTTCCTGGAATACGCTAAATCAACGAAATAATGGTATGCGATAGATGTACGGTAGATTTTCCGAGATGACTTGACGTCTTCTTTTGGTTTTGCAAGCAAGCTTTCCAATCGAAAAAGAACAAGTGCGTGAAGTTTACATTCGAATGGGCTTTTGAGATAACAAATTGAAAACGAAGCTTCCAAAAGCCCATTCCAATTTTGCTCTCACTGGCCCAATTTTTTTTTAATTTTCTATTAAGGTATCACGAGCTAATTTTATACTTTAATTCCAATTTATATTTATATTAATAAAACAGAGCGTTTATAAAAGTAAAACCTCTATAATAATTTAAAATAAATAAAAAGACATTAAAGTATAAAATCTTATTCAAATTATCTAATTTTTAGATAAATAGTTTATAAAATCAAATATTGAAACTAGTAGTATAGCCAAAAATTAACTATTTATTTATTTTATATCTTGAATTTACCTATAAATAAAAAAAAATTCAAAATAATCAAACAAACTAAACATCTCTAAATGTGATTGATACATAAAAGCAAATTTACTTATAATTTAAAGCATATTAAATTAAATGATAAAATAAATAAATTGCATTTCAGTAAATTTTTAAAGTTTAAATTACTCAACACATTTGTTGCATGTACAATACAATTAGTTATAGTTAGATCCATGTCAAATGCACCATAATCAATGATAAAAAGAAAATGTTGTCCACACAATTCTTGTATAATCAAATTTCTTTTAAGTTATATCCGGAAATGAAACGTTTTACTCCACATTAATCTGATTTATAATGCAAACTAGGCAAGATACGTTTTTGCACTTCATCAGCAAGTTATACTTCCCACCAAACAAAGGTCTCACTGAAAATAAACCAAATGGACTAAGGAAACAACTTCTCCAAAAAAAAAACAAGAGAACTTTTTCCTTTTTGGTCTCTCCTTGAATGGACTGTGGAGACTGAAGAGAAGTGGAGCAAAGCAGTCACGCCCAGCACAACTGCAGAAGATCTCGTCTGATCAGACAAATAAAACAACTCTTGGAAATGGAATCAGTACTTTTGATTTTGTACATTGTGGGACCTTACCCCACACAAACATACACATTCTCCGACATTGCGGGACCCACGAGTGCGTAACATAACATAATTACAAACTAACATCCAAACCACTTCTGCAGCCTTTGATTCGATACCCATTTTCCTCTCTTTCTTGGTTTTCAATAGAGGGACCAATCATCATTTATGGCAAAAGAGCAAATGGGTAGCCACTTCGCTGGCCTGGACTTGATAGACTCTATACTCCATTGTTAGGTGTGGGTTTAATTTGGACATAAGTTGTCATTGGAATAAGCAAAACAACTATTGCAGGTATGGCCGTGTCATTTCAATTCTTTGTTTCTTGATTTGTGTAGAAAGCCAAGCTTTCAACACATGCTGCTCTAGATTGAGAAGTCAGTCTTAAATTGGATTTCTCAAAAAGTTTCCCATCTTTTCTATCAATGAAAAGCACAAGATTGTAATGACTACAGCTGGTTGCCATTTCTTGTGAGCCAAAGAAGAACAAAATCAAAATAAATAATGGATTTCAGATTTGCTTTCTCCTAAGCTAAATCAGGTAAAAAACAGAATTAACAGATCATTTCCTCATACTATCATCATTTCGGTTCAAGAAAATAACCACAGCTTCTGGCTTTTGTGGGTTCCTCAATTGTTAGGCCCAGAAGACCTCCAGGCTACCTTCCTTTAGGGATTCACAGACGGGACAAGAGAGGAGAAAAGCTTCGCAAAACTTGCACGAGCAGAGATGCTTGCAAGGTAAAAAGAGAACGCACGAGGCCCTAGAATTGCACCCTTTACAGGCCATCTTTTTTGGGGGGTCCTCTTGTTCTCTATCGCATGAACCACAGCAAAAGGATTCTGTATCTTGGCCTCTACTGCTGCTGCCCAAGACCAGTGTCTCTCTCACTTGTTCTAGCGTGTTGCTTAGTTCTACGACCATTGCTTCGTTTTCTCCTGCTTGCCTTTGCCATGATTCTCTCTCCATTTGTGCTTTTCTTAAGCATGTCTCCAGCTCCATTGTTTTCTTTCTTGCTTGTGCCAAGTCCTCTTCTTTTTGCCTCATTAAATAACTGGCTTTGGTTTCCGCATTCTTTAGCAGAATTGCCAGTTGTTGCCTTCTTTGGTCTTGCAAAGCAGATCTCAGCCTCTCATTCTGCATTTGTTTTTGGTGGGAAAAAAAAAATAAAAACGAAAGATTAAAACTTAAAGTTGCATGAAAAGACAAATGAATCCAATTTAGAATATGGTATTCACCTGTAACTGAAGAACGTAGTCTACCTCTTGCCTTTGTATTTCGAGATGATGAGCATCCAGAGATTGAGAAAGAGCCATGGAAGGGAAACTATTACAAGTTGATTGTGATGAAGAAGAAGAAGGCCCTGCCCCCTTATTATAGCAATAAAAACCAAAGTTTTGAGAGCTTTGTGATTGAAGAAAGAGATTCTGCTGCTGAGAGTCTTGAAAAGCGAAACAAAAATCTGCTTCAAACCCAGAAACAGGATTATTAACCATACAATCTTGCAAACCAGAGAGAGGGAGACAGAGACTCTCAGAATACATCTGTGCCTGAACAGCCATGATAACTAGGGCCAGAGAGAGCAGAAACTATGAAGAAAATAATAACTAGGACCACCAAAACTCTCCCTTTTCTATTGAAATAGATATTTCATGGCCTAGCCATTAATTTAAAAAAAAAAAAAAAGAATAAAACTTAAAAAAGATGAAACGAGAAGAGATTCGAATTGGGGTAGGTTTAAAGCTAATGTTTGATGTGATTATATCAGAAGATATGCATGACCTTCTCTCTTTCTTTCTATCTCAATAAAAAGCAAAACCTTTGCCTCGTTTGTTGCTTTGATTTGTGGTTTAACTGAAAGAGACCATTAAGGCTATATAGGTAGAGAGAGTGTGCGGAATCGTAATTTAAAATTATAATTAATTAACATGAGATTTTATGGATAATATTCATTAGTATTGACGTAATTAGGGGTGATGAGATAGTGATTATAAAGAGAAGAGAGAGAGAGATTGGAGGGTCGTTGTGAAAATCCCAAAAAGGCTTCAAAGGCTTAAAAAGTGCATTTATGAGAGGGGAGAAAGAGAGAGTTATTCGACAACGTACACATGCAGATTTTGTGACACAGATCGTCACAGGAGGATCGGGTCAGACTCAGACACAGAGAGAGAACTGGGAAGAGAAATTCACTCAAATGGAACGCGAAAGAGTCAGAGTCAGACACTGTAGAGAGGAATCGGCGATTGGAGAAATTGTCAGTTCGCTCATCGGGAAAGACTAATGTTACCATTTTCATTTTTTTTTTTTTTTGTTATTCTAGAATTCACAGTTCACCAATTTTAAATCTATCATAATTAACCAATAAATAAATAAATTATTTACTATATCATGATAAAAAATAAATTAATATTAGGCTATATTCAGGGGATAGCTGTAGCTACAACGTTCAGAAACAAAACTCTATCTTATTCTCTAATTTTGAGCTAACAAACTACTAATTTCTTTCAACATGAGGTGGTAAGAAGCTTGGCGTGTGGTTCAACAAGCAGACAATCTTTAATTAGCCACCGACCAGTTTCCTAAAAGAAGCATCCTCATACCTCGTTGTGGTTAGAGCAAAGAAATTTTCAGGTTGAATATTGCTGGAGAGGGTTAGTAAGAACATAATTTAACCAGTGAGTAGAAGAGTGACTTTTTCATTAGGATTAGTGCATACTTTTATACAGAAAATGGCTTTTTATTTGTTTACAGTTACCGAAACGGTGTGTTGCTGCTAAAGCGAACTTGCAATGAGCATTAATCACTAACTGAAAGTTCATCGCCCCTAGGTGTGGAAAGCTCAGTGACGAATCTGAATTTACCAGCCAAACTAGATCTTCTCTAGTTGGCTTTGCTGTGTTTCGCCACTCATTAATTTCTCATTTACTTTTGGGCTTTTTATAAATTTAGGGGTGAAAAACTTTTTATTTGTAGATTTAGGGTTAGGATAAAAATATTTATGAATTTGGGATTGAGATGACAGGTGGCAACCGAAAAGCTTGTTTGGCGCCTGTTTGACAGGCGTGCCTGACACCACTTTAAATGGCGTCAGAGCCTGACGCCACTTTAAGTGGTGTCAGGCCATTATTTTATTTTTTTATTTTTTTTTAAATAGTCTGGTGCCACTTACAATGACGCCAGACCATTATTTTTTTATTTTTTTATTTTAAAAATGACGCAAGACCTTATTTTTTTTAAAAAATTTTTTTAATTATTAAAATATTATAATTATATTAATTAATATATTATTTTTATATTATATTTTTATTATAATAATATTTTATAATATATTTTATTAATTTTAATATATTTTTATAATAATATTATAGTTAAATAATATTAATTATAAATTTATTTATTTGATATTAAATATGTATAAAAATATTAAATTAAATAGTTAATAAAAAGTAAATTAATAAATTAATATAAATATTTAAAATTATAAAAATTAAATTTATTTTTATTAAGTTAATATTGTACCGTCATATATAATCACAAAATAATATTAATTTTATGATAATGTATATAATCACATAATAATATTAATTTTATAATCACAAAATAAAAATATTAAATTATTTATAATTTATCAAAAATAAATAAATTAATTTAATCACATAATTAATTATCTGTATAATTTTATTTTATCTAAATATTAATATATATTTTATATATTAATATTTAATATATTTTATTATTAATATTTAAACTAAAAATATTAGTGACTCTATATAATTTCAGTATTATAAAATTAATATTATTATGTGATTATATACATTATCATAAAATTAATATTATTTTGTGATTATGTACAGCGACACAATATCAGCTTAATAAAAATAAATTTAATTTTTATAATTTTAAATATTTATATTAATTTATTAATTTATTTTTTTTATTAATTATTTAATTTAATATTTTTATATATATTTAATATCAAATAAATAAATTTATAATTAATATTATTTAATTACAATATTATTATAAAAATATATTAAAATAAATAAAATATTATTATAATATAAAAATAATATATTAATTAATATAATTATAATATTTTAATAATTAAAAAAATATAAAAAAAAAAAATTAAGGCCTGGCGCCACTTTGAGTGGCGCAAGCCATTTTTAAAAAAAAAAATTAAAAAAATAATGGTTTGACGGTATTGTGAGTGGCGTCAGACCATTTAAAAAAAATAAAATAATGGTCTGGCGCCACTTAAAGTGGCGCTACAGGCGCCAAGCAAGCTTTTTGGCCGCCACCTGTCACTCCAACCCCAAATCCATAAATATTTTTATCCTAACCCTAAATTCACAAATAAAAAATTTTCCACTCCTAAATTTACAAAAAGCCCTTTACTTTTTGTTTCTGTTTGGTAAGAGAGAAAATTTAAGCAATGAAATCGCCAGAAAATAATAAAACGAAATATTTTCCTCTTTGCAACTAACACGCACAGTATCTGAGAAAAGATTTCACCTAAATTGTTTTAACACTGTCAATAATTCATTTACTTTTATAGTACACAGCATTCTTTTATTCATCCCTAGGTGTATTTTTCTTTAGCAAATAAAATAATTTTCATTTATAACAACCATTCACTATTTATAATAAATATTAGATAAAAATATTTTATTCCATTATTATTATATCATGGCAATTTTTTTAAAGGAATTTCCATTATTATCATACTATGACGTTTTGAAAAAATTAATTAAAGTAGAAAGTTATCTTTCTTTATTAAAAATAAAATTACATCATTTCAGCACCTATAGCACTAACATTACTTTGCTACTTCAAACCCATCATCTAGGTTAACATCAATATCAATCTATCAATACTCACCATCATCACCTCTGTTCTCAACTTCTCGTCACAAGACAATATTATTGCAGATTACTTTTTTTTTTCTTTTTTTATGAAGGTATATTGCAGATGAATTGTTTTATTGTTTTTATTTTAATAATCAGGCCTCAGCTATAAATACAGGCTACTATTTGCTACTATTGAACCATCACAAGGCATAAAATCTCTCACATCAGAATCACATTCTTGTATTATGTAGAAGAAGGGAAAAGAATTGCACAACGGATAAAACTAGAATAGAAGAATCACCAAGATAGTCATCAAGAAAAAGGGAAATTATTATCAATAATAAAAACATAACTAGACTTGATTGTCCAGATATACAGTTCGTTTGTACGAGGAAAAAAAAAGTAACTAATATGATTTACTTGATGAAATTTGATAGGATGTCCACGTCCAGCTAAGAAGAATTCCATTTACGTCGAGGCTGAATTACATTGCAAATTTGAATCAACCAACAAAATCATTATGTTGTTTCATGCCTTAATTCTGGCAGGTTCTCCAACTGCCTGTTCCATCCGAGAGTACCATTCACCAATATGTGTATGCTCCACCATATCTTTACCAGACTTCAGATGGCGAATGGGCCTTAGCACACCAAAGACGGCAAGATCAGCTAAATTAGGCTTTGAGCCACCTATTAAGATAAGATGCATATTTGAAGTTAGCAGTCATGAACAAACAAAAATCTAAAATTTGTTGACCAAATACAAACCTAGATATTCTCGACCCTTCAAGGCATTTACCCATGTTTCCGCAGCTTCATATAAGGCTGCACGTTCATCAGTGATGTTATGTCTCTTCTTCAGTTTCTTCGACACAAAGTACATTGCTGCAGCTCCAGCATACTTGGCTACCAGCCTCTCTGTGAAGCTGAAATTGCCTGATATACAGGGAATACATCAAGATTAAAATGGTTGTCAAAATATGATGCTTAACATCCACTTGCAATAAATGGTTCAAATCAAAACAAAATATATATATGAAGAGACGAGCCAAGCACATATATATCAAGAGACAAGCCAAGCCCATAAGCAAACAGGCGTATTTCAAGGTGCAAATTACCAGTTAACAAAAACATAACTCCACTTACACTATCAAGTAAAATACTGAAGCACAATTTTAATAAGTCAACTAAAATTATACTGAGAATATACTAGTCTGAGTATCTTACCATGTGTAGTGATGTAGTCAAATGATTCAAGAGCTTCAGAGGTTGTTCGGTAAATGTTTGGTGATAAAACATGCACTAGGTGGTTATCCACCCACCTGCATCCAAAAAGAAGAAAATAAATTTGCAAAGACCGCCTTCATATCACGAAATTTAAAACAATGGCAGAAAAACAAATTTATTAAAGAACAAAGGCGTGGTTTCCAATTGAATCGTTATCAGCAAACAAATAACTGATTTGCAGGAACGGATTCACTCTGTGAAGAATGAAGATCTCAAAGAATTACAAAAAGACTGAAACTTAGAATGCAGGAGATGCAACCATACCCCTGCCATTTGCTTTCTTCATCATCACTTGGGATTGAATCATCTGGATAAATCCTTTGGAACAGCTTGTTAATTATATCTGTGCCATAGAACACACAGCTTTTCAATAACAATTACGAAAGAATAACAAACAAATATTATAATCATAAATCGGTGGTCTAACCATCCAAATTTGGAGCAAAAAGAAAATATAAATGAATATCCAGGAACCTGAAGAATCAACCATCTGTTCTCCATCAACTGTTAGTATAGGCACCTTCTTGTAATTGGACCACTTTATCTCCTTCTTACTGATTGGGTTGACTTCCACTATTTTGTATGGAATACTGTAATAATCCAAGAATGCTGAGAGAAAATGAAGAAAAAACAGATGAAGATTCATTATGAATTTGAAAAGCTAAACCGTTAAGTACAAGAGAGACAAAGAATCAACCATCAAGTTGAAACAGCCAACCAAGTCCGTCAATGGTTTCAATTAGAAAAATAATTCCAGCTAATTTTGCAAACAAAACCTTGGACGCCTTTATTCACCTTGGTAAATAATAATTAAAAATATAGAAAATAATACTACGCCTTCCAAGTAGCTTCACAAGCAAAAATCTACAGGCATTTGTTTCATGAATTTGCTTCTCTACTTGTTTGAGGAGTTTTCTTTTTCAAGTAATTGTTAGAGGAGTTTTCTTTTTTAAGTAATAAGATGAAACATTTTTAAGATTCAAAACCTCTAATTCTGTGTTTGGGAGAGAACGATTTTTTTTAAAAAATAAGCTTGTTAGAGGTTTTCAAAAACCTTCAGAATCCTTCTTTGGGGCTGAGAATGTTTTGTCGTTAAAAACTCCAAATACCTTAAAAAATTTCCCAAACCATAAATAATTATTAAAATTTAAAAATCATAACAAACCTTCCCTTGTAGAACTATTACTATTTAGAGAACTTATTTTACCCAGTCTCCACCCTAAACAGAGTGTAAGAGAGAAAATAAATAAATTAAAAAGAAAAAAAAAATCAAAACTCATTTTACTAACAGCTGGTGGAAAGCAGCCAATTTCTAGCAATCACAAAGTTCACTAGTTCTCCATTTCCTATGGCTCGAAACCGAACTTCACCCTCCCTTTTTCTAAATTTGTTAGAAGTTATTTATGATAGCTCACACTAAATTCATTTCGCCAAAACAATACCCAAGAACGAGTTCTTAATAATTCAATCACAAACACCCGTTAATACATGTAAATGTAAAATTCCGGTCAACGAAATTCAAACGCGTAGTAATTGACATTGAAAGGTACCTTTAACCTTGTTGCAGAAAGGACAAGCTTCGTACTGATAGAGGACGACATCCTTAGGGAGAAACTTCTCGGCAGGTGGTGCCTCCTTCGCGTGGACCTCTTGCTCCAGAGATGATGCGGCAACAGAGAAGAACATGGTCCCTGCGACACCATGCGCAACAGAGGGGCTTGATATTCCAAAACGATCGGCAATTCTCTGAGAGGAATTCGTACTTGCGCATGTGCTCATCATTGCGGCTTGAAACACCCGATGCCGAGCCGTCGTGCCCGCAGCGGAGGCGGCAGCAACAGTTCGAATCACAGTTACGAGTCCATTAACTCTTCTCATCGTGATCAAATCAAAATTGCGTTGCTCTTTCTGGAAGCTAAAGAGGTTTTCCGATGTTCACTTTCAGTTGATGTAGAAGGAGATGCGTTTGGTTACAGGTTCAAAATTGACTAGGGTTTTGGGCTTAACCAGGGTTTTAGGGCTACGGTGTCGACACGCGGCACGCCATTCTCCGTGAAATAAATAACTATAGTTCCCATATATATTTTAGGTAATTTCTATAGGCTAAACTTGCACGACAATTTCAAAAAGGAAAATACAGAATAATAATAGTGATTATATTTTTAGATTATTATTATTATTATGTAAGTTTTTATATTTTATTTATAATTTAATCTCTATAATTTTATGTATTTTAATAATTTAATTTTAATTAAATATTCGCTATTTTAAATTCTGAATTGTTGAAAATTTTATAAGAATTTAAATTAATTTTATTTAATAAATTTTAATAAAAATAAAATTTAGATTAATTTATAAATTATAATTTGAAACTTTATATTATTTATTTATTTATTTTATTATAATTGAACTAATGTAAAAAAATTATTTCCATTGAATTAATCAATTATCTAAGTTTTTATATTGGTACATTTTAAAATTAAAATTAAATCAAATTGTTATAATTGGTCTTAAATAACATTTAAATAGCGCAATTAAAATATTAACTTTTCATTTGCAAGACATAAAATTTAACATAATCTAACCCATAACTAACTGTCTCAATTTTAACTTGAAATCACTAATTTTAATAAAACTCATCAATATCTAAGCCCACATCTATTGGGCTTTTGTTAAATTTTTAATTTTACCAATAAATCATATGAATTGTATACTGTCCATAAGTAGATGGTTTAAATCAACATGGAATATAATAATAAAAAATTCATATTTGAAAAAAATCAATAATTATTTAACAATATACATTAAGTTATTGGTAATTTCTCGAAATTTAGTAAAATCTATAAAACTAACCATCTAATCTTAAAACTTGCTTAAATTTATAAATATAAATAACTTGTGTTGGTATACTCATTTTCTTCTATAATATTTATGGTTTAAAGTTTATACATAAAAAATAATAAAGGTAACTATAACTTTAATTTAAAAAAAAACTATAATAATTTATTTAAAAATATTTTTTAAATGATTAAAATTTTGTACATATTAATATTAAATAAATTAAATATTAATAATAAATTACTCTCTCCATAATTTTTATTTATTTTAAAATTATTATCCACCATACTTTTAGATTATAGTAATATACAAATTAACTATTATAATTTATTTTATTTTATTTTATTTTTTTTAATATTTAATAAAATTTAATATATTTTAAAAAATATAATTAGAAATTAATTAAAAAATATATTTTTTAATGTGTGAAAAAATAAAATAATAAAAATTATTTAAAAAATATATAAATAATAATATTATCTTGAAATCTTTAATATAATAAATAATATTTCATTTATTTTATAATGTTTATTTATTTTTTTAATTATTTTAAAATTATTATTTAATTTTTTTTACTATATTAATATATAAATTAACTATTATAATTTATTTAATTTTAAATGTTTAATAGAATTTAATATAAATATAATTAAAAAAAATAAAAAATTATATTTTTTAATATATGTAAAAAATAAAATAATAAAAATTATTCAATTTTTTAAAAACACAGTTATTTATAATACTCAATTTGTCATTAATTATTTACGAAAATATCAAGATTGCCCTTATAATAAATCTTTAAAAAAAATAAAACCTAGGGCTTGAGCCGTAAATTACTTAAAATTATTGAGGAAAGTTATAAACGTCCAACTCATTTTTTTTGAAGAAAAAAAAAAAGAGGAACAAGGGTATAACCGTAAAAGAACAAAAAATAGCCGACTTAGCTCAATCTCAACTCTTCCGCTCTATAAATAATGCCCCCCGCTCTCTAGGTTTCGCATTCAGTAAAGAGCGAGCGCAGGCGGAATAAAAATTTTCGCTCTCAGAAAACCCTAGAACGAGGGTTTCTCAAGACTTCGCCGCGATCTGGAAAGAAAAACCTCTGGGGTCCTTTTATAGAAGAGGAAGAAGTAGAAGCAGAAAAAGATTCTTAAACCGAAGTTCTGCATAAAAACCCTAAACTATCCTTTGAAGTACAGCCAATCACAACGATGTCACGGTGCTTTCCTTTCCCGCCTCCGGGGCTCCTGAGGAACGGAGCGCGCTGTGAAGTCGTTGACGTGAGCGAATCAATTAAGGTTCGTTGAGCAAATCTGGTTTTTGAGTTGTGCTCAACTGCTTTTGTTGTGAACCCATGTTTTTACATTGAAGGGTGCTTGAATGGAAGCTATTAAATGAATGGGTTCGTTTTATGTATATATTCGTGCTTAAATTGGAACGAACTTCAATTGTTAAATGCTTTACGGTGTTGTATTTGTTTCGACTTTGGGAAGAACATCGATTCTAGTGTGGCCCTCTGCTTCCATCTGGATGCAAGTAGATTTGCTTCTTTTGAGGAGAGAGAGAGGGGTTTTGCTTCAATTTGGTATCCTTTTTTAGGTTTTTTTCGTGTGGGGGTTTTGATTGTTTGGATTGGTGCAAATTGAATTGTGAAGGGAACATGATGTCGATCATGAGTTATTGTGTGGGAATTCATATAATGATTGAAGGCGTCGTGATCTGCCAATAAACTCGAAAATATTGTGAAGAGAACCATAGGAGATAAAGCTGGTTTTAGTCGGTGATAATGAACTGATTTCCTTTATTTTATTGTGTTTTTGGTCTATTCTGATTCTGTGTGATTCTAATGGACTTAACATTACTAAGAACTGATTGGATTAAACTACTAAAGTTCAATTTAAGGCTTTCAGTTTTCACGTATTTAAAGACTCTAGTAATTTTTTCAAGAAGCTTTTGTTTCGTTTTGCATTTTTTTTTTGTTTTTAATGCTGGTAAAAATTTATAGCTTTCTCATCTATATGAGAGATGTTATTTTTATTTTTTCCCCTCCTCCCCAAGAAGTTCAAGAAAGCTGGATATTTTGATCTTAAGTTCTTAACATCCATCTTATTCTAGGAGTTTTTATTTTATCATTGTTACTTCTCCTTTCTGGGGATATATTCGAAGTGATTTTCATGTTGCTCAGAAGATTCCCAAATTCATTAGTTTGGTCATTCATATTCATTGGTCTTCTCTGCTCCCTCTATTCTAAAATTGTTGTTTTGATTCACAAAAGATCCAGAGGGATTGGGGGAAGGCCATAACAAGCCATGATAAAAAGAAAAGGAAGGAGAAGAAAGAAAGGAAAGAGGATAAGAAAGGAAATGGGGAAGCTTTGTATACTGAGGGAACATGTCACCACCTGGAGAAAATACAGCATTCAAACGGAAAAGAGGATGAAATTGAAAGGAGTAGTTTGACAGAAGAACATGACCAGCCTGTGTGTACTCAGAGCATTAGCTATTCGTCTGACAGCACTTGGAGTAGCAACAAGCGAAAAAGGGATGACTCGGCATATAATGGAACCAAAAGTAGTGAGTGTTTGCCTTCTTATTCATTTGATGTTATCTGGTGAACTAATTTCATCTGTGATCTCTAATTTTTTTTAAAAAAATTTCTTAAATGAAACAGGGAATTTAAGACTACGTATTCGGCTACCATTGCAAAAGCATAAGGAGGCAGATGCATCTGTTAATGGAGATCAGTTGTGTTCTACTTCTGGGAGGTCAGATTCTCTTATACAGCAGAAGGGAACTATCCAAATGCCTGTTGAAAAACAGTGTAGTGCCATCAATCCCAATAACTGTAGGACAGATTTGAAAGGGCAGGAGAAGTCCACTGGCCATTTTGTCAAGACTGCTTCTGGGATGTTGTCACACAGGAAGGGGAAGGGGGTGCACACAGCGGAATCACTATACAAGTTTTTGATTGAGGATTGGGTTCCACCATCTCTTGAGTTTGATCAAACAAATTGTGATGATGAAGATTGGCTTTTTAGGACGAAAAAGCAAGTACATGCGTCAAAAAGCTTAAGATCTCAACGAGATGGACCATGCCTTGAGAGTTCTGCCCTCTGGCCAAGTGCTTTATACTTGCCCCAAGTTGATGTCTACGCATTACCCTATACCGTACCATTTTAGTGTCAACTACTAGGCATTCTTAAGAAAATTTTCCGATTGTTCATGGTGCCTAGAGTGTTTTTTCCCTCTTCTTTTCGTGTCTCCAATGGACCGTTTACAGGCAGGTGGTAGAAAAGCATTTGTAATCTAGGAATGAGAATGCAAAATCATGTACAGCAAAAGAAATTTACCGTTTAATGATAATTTTTTAAGAAAAATATTAATCATTTGTTATTATTCTTTTTTTTGAAGTTTCTTCATTCAACGGAATAAGTTGATGCTGGTTCACAAATCACAATTTGTCGTCCATCGTATTGTTGTTTCTTCCTAATAAAAAGATTAATAATTACGTGATATATATTGTTCATTGAATGTCAAGTTTGTGAAAAAGTAGATGAAAGTTGGGGGCTGGTGATTGGTGATACATGGGGAGAGTTACTATCATTCTCATTACCCCCTAATTCTTCCTGGTTCTCAGTTGTTGTAGTAATAGTTGACTTCCTGTCGAATGGGAAATTGGGTAATGACAGTTGCGTAAATGGATTTTGGCTACGAATTTGATATTTAAAATTTTATTTTAATTACGCGACTTAAAAATGCCACCTATTTATAAAGACGAAAACGATTCATGAAGTTGCCAGCGATGACAAAACCCTAATTTCTCGAGAATTCTTCGATATAAGAATGAGAACTAAATTACGAAGCACCAGGCCTCACTTCTCGAAATCATCTCGCGGATCATTATCTGCTACCTACGCTCGGCCACTTCCTTCTCCTGTTCCGGTAATCTCTCTCTCTCTCTCTCTCTCTCTCTCTCATCGTTGGGTAGTTCTAGTTTTAATTAGGAGATTGTGTTAGTTTTGTACTTTAATCAGAATCAAAGATTGAAAACGTTAGTCGGTCTCTTTGAAGGATAAAAATGCAGATGGTACGGACTTGATGGCACAGGACCAATCCGGCGAGAGTGATGGTGATGTTGAGGGGGATGGACGAGAAAGTAAAGTGTGTGAAGCAAAGGCGGACGGCTTAAGTAGTATGGATGTGGATTGGTCGGAGGAGAAGGCTTGCATAAAATGTAACATGGGTGGGGAGCTGCTGCTCTGTTGTGGATTTGGTTGTCCAATTGCTCTTCATGGCAAGTGTATCCCTTGTAATCCTAGATATGATAACACGGGAAAATTTTACTGCCCCTTCTGTTGGTATAAACTTCAACTTGCCACGGCCGAAGAGCTGAGAAAGAAGGCTTTGCTGGCTAAGAAAAATTTGCAGGATTTTATGTATTGTGGACCGACAGAGGTTGATCATGGTAAAGAGAAGCAGAATGATGGAAGTGCAAAAGGAAACGATTCAAATGTCAGACTATTTGTGGAGGAGAGAAACAAAAATGAACATTTAGAGAGGATGGAGCAAGAAAAGAATAATCAAGTTGCTGATGAGCAAGACGAGGAAATTCTTGAGGAAGAAGATCACGCAGGATCTGTAAATGTAAATACTCAGTGTGTCGAAGAAGAGGCTATTGTTGACGGTGCACTTCATAAATCAGCAGAAGTAACAGCTGAAACTACAAAAGCATCTGAAGGAAACCAAGTCAGGGAGGAGGAAAAAGAGCAAATACATAGGGACTTACCTGAAACCAATGTTACGTGTACTGGTGGAGATGTGGCATTAAATGTGCCTGAAATGTGTGATTCGGATGCTGAGACTGTCACAGTGAGGGTGAATAGTGGCAGGACACCAAGTGAGAGAGGAGGAGACCAAGCAAGAGAGGAGAAAAAAGAGCAAATAGATGGGGATGCACCTGAAAGCAAGGTGACATGTACTGGTGGAGATGCAGCAATGGATGATCCTGAAATGTGTGATTCGGATACTGAGACTGTCACGGTCAGACTGAACTGTGGCAGGAAACAAAGTGAGAGAAGAGGAGACCAAGTGAGAGAGGAGAAAGAAGAGCAAATATATGGGGATGCACAGGAAACCAATGTGACAACTGGGGCAGGTGCAACATTAAATGCACAGGAAATGTGGGATTCTCCTACTATTGCAAGGAGAATGAGTTGTGGAGAGCAAACAAATAATTTAAGTGCTGAATCTGCCGAATCACCAAGGGGATCATCACTTCATCCACCCGTCACTGTAGTGGATGAAGCTATGAAACAAAAAGAGGAAGTTGGTTCTGTGTACAAGTCTGAACAATCTAAAGTGCCTGCTAAGAAATAGTAAGTTCTCTTGTTTCATTTTAAATTAGTTTTCTTGTGAAGTTCCATTCTTGAGTTGGAATAGTTTTGTTTCACAGTGAGTTTTTGGTAATCTTAAGGTTTTCTTTTTCTGCTCTGCATT
This sequence comes from Manihot esculenta, assembly GCF_001659605.2. Taxonomy (NCBI): domain Eukaryota; kingdom Viridiplantae; phylum Streptophyta; class Magnoliopsida; order Malpighiales; family Euphorbiaceae; genus Manihot; species Manihot esculenta. The sequence goes on along the minus strand of NC_035178.2, from coordinate 1,300,410 downwards.
TGCAGCAAAAACCTGCCATTCCCTCATGAAAAGCGAAAACGGGTGCCATGGAAATCTGATGAGGAAGAAATGCTAAAGGTATGATGGACATTGGTTTTGCTACTTAATTAATTATCTTGGCAAAGATTCGACTCTGAGATGGAATCATCTAATATAGGTTGCATGCTTTGCGGCTATAAGTTTTTGGAAAATAAATTATCCTAGACATGCAGTCAAAATAGACTGTCTCACTAACCTTAAAGACTTTATATTCTCTGCCTGATAAAATTTTGAAACTAACTCTTGCCATGGCCTCCTACTGTACTACTTGATAGAAAACAAAGGAACATGAGCAACAGTTGTTGGACATAGTCACATAGGTTAGGATGAATTTAATCAACAAAGGATTTGATGTGTTAGAATTTTGATGTTTGTGAAGTGCCCAACTTCCTGTACTTTGATAATGGATTTGATAATCAAAGTATCCGTGCATATGCTATTTCAAATCTGGTTGTTTTCCTTGGCTATTCTACAGCATCTTCGTTTTCTGTTTAAGTTAGAAATTATGTCTTTTTAATATGATGCATGATGCATCAAATCAATGCATTTGATGCATTTATTCTTTTAACTTGTTAATCTTTGGTGTTGTGAGAGAGTGAAAGCTATTGCCATTATCTTGTTCTAATGATTGAAGGGATTGCCAATCTAAAATGCAAATTGCTTTCTAAAATCTATCAAGTTCATTTGTATAGCAGTCTATCTCAAACAGCGTAGGACCCTTTTTTTTTTCTAATAACTAATTGTATCTCGTGGTTTTTATCCTTGCCTGACAGGAAGGGTTGCAGAAAGTTTCAACCAAAAATAAAAATATCCCTTGGAGAAAAATTTTAGAGTTTGGTCAACATGTATTTCATGCAAGTCGAAGTCCTGCTGATCTTAAAGATAAATGGAGGCAGATTGTGGCCAGAGAGTCTTCAACAACTAACAGACGGTCTTCTTGATTCGTGTGACTCGGGAAATGGAAGGTTAATTTTGCCTTTTGTCAATAGCATGGATATGTATATATGGCACCGATGTATGTATGTGGACACAGTGTGTACCTTATGATTTTGTTGGATCCTCTTCTCTTCAAGCAAAAGGGAGTGAAAAGATAAAAGTGGAAAATTTTGCCTTTTTGTTCAATAGCAAATGTAAGTGCCTCATGGTTTTTGTTGAAGCCCTTGATCTTATAACAAAAGCGAGTAAACAGAAGATGTTGACATGGTGACAAGTGTCCTGTTTCTTGTATATGGAAGTAATATGTAGACAGTTTAAATCAAATGGCATTTGTATAGAATCTAATTGGAGTGCTTGACGGTGGATCTTATTTCTAAGTATGGAACGCCATGGATGTAACCATATTATCGTGGGACAAATGGATCCATAGTCACGGTAAAAATGGCAAACAAAGATTAATAATACTAATTCCTTTCTTTGTGATGAGAAATCTGTTGTTTACTAAAGTAAACATAAAAAGGGAGAAATTTCTAATCTCTGTTAAACTCAAGTCTTAGTTTCATTCACTTAATTGATCAGCGATTTAGTATTCACTCTATTTCAAAAAGTGGATTTGTTTTTATTTGCATATCATTTTAAAATGTAATTAATATTATTAAAACATTATGTTTTTCTTAATATAATTTTTAATCGTATTATTATATTAAAATTTGAATAATTCATATTGCTAATTTAGTAAAAATTAATAAACGTAAATTATTGCTAAAAAATATTATCCTATAATTTGAAAAAAAAAACATATAATAGAGTTATATAAATTTATTATAATTAAAAATAATATATCAATTATTAATGAGGTTCCAAAAAAAAATCAATTAGTTTGATTTTGTTCTTTTGAAACAGAGATAGTTTGAATAGGCGGCATTAGTTTAAATCCAGAGGTCTTCTAGGGTTTTACGTTTAGGATTTCTCTGAAATGGAGCCTGTAGCTTTAGCGGTAGACAGGATTAAAGAGTTTACTAACTCTGGCCAACGAATACTCGACGGTCTCCTTCATCGCCGGGACAATTTCACTCGCCCAAATCCGGTACTTGGAATTTGAGCTTCTTTCCCCCTTCGTATTCGTGCTTGCAAGGAAATTGATCACGTCTACCGTTTTGCTCTCTTCATCTGTGAATTTGTCCTCTTCTTAAACATTTTGTTTTTGTTCCAGTTAATTTGATTTGGTTATTAGTTTGGGGATGATCTCTTTAGTGAGAAGGTAGAGTTTAAGCCGTTTAGATGATTATATACTTTCTGAAGCATCCAATTTACAGTTTCTTTATTGAATTGATGCTATCCTGGACACTCTAGCTTGTTAGAGCTAGAATTCAACGATCATTATTTCCGTTTCATGAAAGGCCCTCATCTCATAAAGAAATAATTATTATTGTGATAATGTGGATTGATTTCGCTCTAATTAGCTCTTCATATTGCTAAACAGTGATACTTGTTGGTCTAATAGATCAGTAGCTCATTTGCCCAACTTATTGTCAGTTAGTTCAGGTCTATAGTTGTTTTGCGTGCCATAATCTTGTTTCATATGCATATAAGCATATTTGTTTTGCTTCCCGGGCAAGTATATATTTTACTTGTTGCCATTATTGGCTTATGGTTGCAACAAAGATATTTTCGAATATATTTTCCTTCCTTTTCAGATGACTAATATTGAAATTTTGCGCTTTTTGTGTGTGTGGTTTTGATCTCTTGTTTCCTTTCATTGAAAATCAGAGTTCTGAAGCATTTGGAACTTGCATCTATTTTTATGTGCAGTTGCTTATGTTGGACAGGCACTCATTTTGTGCCTCCCATCATTGATCAAATTTCTGGTTCCTTGGGGAACAACAAGCTGAATGATAGAGCCTTACAAGGTGCATATTATATTTTTTCAGATTGAGATCCTGAAGCGGTTGCAGCGAGAAGCATTTTCAGACTTAATGAAACTTAGGGACAGGCAAGACAAGGTTGAGAGGATGCTTTCCTTCTATAAAACATCCAGGAGAAGTCCATCCAATACCCATATGAGGGGAGAGATTGATGTGCTAGGGGCAGTATTATTGTTGGGAAATGTTGACCAGCAGCATTATGATGCCCTTGGTAGAGCAGGAATTAAAACTGGTGTTGATTCAAGGTTCACTTTTGAAACAACTATCCGGGAGAAGGATGCTCTTCTGGCAGAGCTAGTGGGAACCAGAAAATATGGTGATGAAGTTTCACCTATTGCACTCTCTCTGTCTAAGGTATCGTATAAAGCAAAAATTAGTGACTGGTTTTCTGCGATTGCGATCCCTGTAGGAGCTCAATTCAGAGATCTTGGAATCACTACCAACTCTTCCAACCAGGTATAATCTAATTAAGATTGCTGGTTACCTTCATCTTCTTTTTGTTTATATGTCCAACTAGTAGAGATTAAGGCTTAGTTGTTGTAAATTTTCATTATAATATGTTAGGGTGATATCATTAAACTGACTGGTTATGTTCTAATCTGCATGTGTATTTTGAAAACATGAAAATTGACCTTGTATCAACTTTTTTTTATTAGATTAGCTTAAAAAGTAAATGTTATGCATGTCACTGGTTTCTCACCCTTTTGAGCATTAAATAATGTTTAAACTTTGATCTTCTTGCAGTTATCATTATTTTTTTCCTGTTACATTCCTTCAGTAGCACAGATTCCTTTAGTTAATATTATGGAGCATGGTGCTCTTTCTACTGCATTTTGTGAATCCCATTGTGTCATAACTGCATTGTCAACGGGAGCAGATCTGTGCTTCATCCTTGTGTGTATTTTCTTTGATTATGACTACAGTCACGATGATTTCTGATATTCTGTAAATAACCAGGAATTCTCTTTTTATTCTGACAGAAAAAGGGCCTGACTGATCTTTCCTCTGTTGAGCCACCCCTTTTGAATCAGCGTAATGGTAGTGCAATTGGCTTGACAGTGAGAAAATCAAATGTGACTGCTTCAATGGCTCAGTCTGTTTCTGAATTAGGAATGCAGCCATGTTCAGATGGAATTGAGCAGTGCTTCAGTACATTCGGCCAAATAATCTGTCAACTTCCTAGAGGAATAAAACTCTCACTTTTGGGTGTCCACCATGTACAAAAATCATCTAGTCACCATGTCAAGCTTGGAGCTCTCAATATTCCTATGGCCTTCCAGAAACACCATAAATTTCCTGAGACAATGGTAGAAGCATCTACTTCATTGACAGAAACAAACACACCTCAGACTTTCTCAACGGGATCAATTGCTATGAAGTTGGAGACAGAACTCGATGAGAACACTAGAATTGGGAGTTGGATAGAAATGAACAATTCGAATTCTAAGCAGTTACGATGGGCTGTGAACTTGTTCGATGATTCTGAAGATGAATCCGGATGGGGTATTTGTGTAAGTGGGATGAGGGATGATGGTTCCAGTAACTGGACCCATTTACAGGCCGAATCATACTTAAAATTAAACATTGGAGACAAACTCAGCGTAAAACCAGGCATTGCTTATGCAGTGGAAAGTAATGCCAGAATATTTGCTCTCATGCTTCGTTCGAACTGGTCCTTCTGATTGTTGTCTTCTTCTTTTCCACCATTTAGGACAATCTGATTATTTGGAAGGTCAAAATTCTGTTAAGATATTACATCATTCAAACATTATTAAACGGAAACTGGTTTTTTTGGCATCTACTATTTATGGTTTAATGCCATGGCATAAGTTAAAATTTTTTATTGATAGTATAAATGAGTATACTTTAGCATCCCTTTTAAGTTGCCGGTAAAGATTAAATATTCATATCATAGAAAATAGGTAATATAACCGATAATGGAATTGATTAGTTAAAATTTTAATGGGAATCAGATGAATTTTTTTTTTCTTCCAATTATTACCAAATTTTCTCCATTTTGTTTGTAATTTTCATTTTCCTAACAATCAAAGTAAAACAATCTAGCTAGCGCTGCCCAATACTCACTGCATACGTGTCCACACGGCTATCCACCGCTCGGTTGTTTCTCTCTCAAAACATAAAATCACTTCTCGTCTCTCTACAGAATCAGAAATCTCATAGCTTAATCAGAATTCTCATAGGTAGAAGAAGAATCACCACCAGCAACAGTAGCAATGTCAACGGGCAAGAAAATCACGTTGAGAAGTACCGATGGAGAGACCTTTGAGGTGGACGAGGCGGTGGCGCTGGAATCTCAGACGATAAAGCACTTGATAGAGGACGATTGCGCCGATAATGGTATCCCTCTGCCTAATGTCACCAGCAAAATCCTATCTAAGGTAATTGAGTACTGTAAGAAGCACGTTGAGACTCCTAAGTCCGAAGATCGCCCTTCTTCTGTCGATGACGAGTTGAAGGCGTGGGACGCTGAGTTCGTAAAAGTTGATCAGTCTACCCTCTTCGACCTCATTCTGGTCTGTTTTCTGTTTAATTTTAGTTATATTAAATTCATGGATAATTGTTTATGGTTTGGGGTCTTATTTAGGTTAATCTTTTGGGATATGTGTGGTGATCATTCATAGGGTTTCTTTTTATCTGTTATGTTTTCATTAGATATGTGTTTAAAGGAATGAAATTATGTCTTACATATTCTGGAAACTCTTTTTGTTTCTGGCTGTAGTACTTCCTAGCTGAGAAAATTGAGGACGAGGGTTAGGAATTTCACATCTAGTTGTAGGTTTTCTGTAAGCTTAGCGGAAAAGAACTTGTTCTGGCAATAATGCAAGCCCGAACAGTTGAATAAAAAATTTTCAATCTAAAACGTTGGATTATCACGTATGTCTGACGGAGCTGAAGTTATGTTACCCCTTTACATTTCTTTTTGTAAAAGATGGAACATGTCTTTTTTTTTTGTTTTTTTTAAAGATGTTAAATTTGGATATTTTCTCTGTTACTCTGCACACAACTCTCGCATATGAACGAACTGGGTGGTTTGACTGTGACTTGGAGATCATTGTTTTTGGTTTTTTGTTTAATACAGATGTTTGCTTCTCTCTCCACTCTTGTTAACGTATACTCTGTTTGCATCTCTCTCCACTCTTGTTAAACATATACTCTGTGTTTGATTTTTATTTTATTTATTTATTTTATTATAGTGTTGAAGTACAGCTTCTGTGTGGTATGGTAGTAGGGGTTGTATGAGCCGCCAGTATGCAGCTGCTCAGGCTTCTGCATCATACAAGAAATTACAGGGGAAGTCCAAAAATATTGAGGTCGGCTCCCATTCTTCCTGTGGTTTGAGGTTGTGAAAACTGCACTTGAAGAAAGATGCATAGGCATTCTGCAAAAGGAATGGTAGCATTGCTGCCCATGCTTGATCTTTTCTTTGTCCTAGAAGTGTTGTTGTGTGTAAGCTGTCATGCACAAGAGGACATGTTGAAGGTTCAGTGATGGTTCCTACGAGTCAAAAACTCTTGTTTCCAATGTCAAGTGACTGAAGTGCAGGCTAACGTGCCAAACCATTTCATTATCTTTCCAAAGAGTATATTGCTTAATGATTTTGTGGGCAACCTGGTTTTATTGATGTGATGTCTGCTTGAATTTGTCTCAAATTGAGTCATGATTGTGTTGTGGCACTGATTTCTAACCTTTTGATTTGCCTCTGGAAAGAGGATTCTTGTTTTGACTCGAAGCTCTCTGGTTCTTAGGCTGCCAACTATTTGAATATCAAGAGCTTGCTGGACCACACTTGTCAAACAGTGGCAGACATGATCAAGGGCAAAACTCCAGAGGAAATTCGGAAGACTTTCAACATCAAGAATGACTTTACACCAGAGGAAGAGGAGGAAGTTCGCAGAGAAAACCAATGGGCTTTTGAGTGAAAGGCGAGGAAAGAGCTACTGTATTCCTACTTCCCTTTTTATGTTGGACATGGGTGTTCAGGATTACTACTTTGCAAACAATTGTTAGTTTGCTTGCCTTGTTCGTACCCAAAACAATCACAAACTCAGATATCTGGTTGTAGCCTTTTTCATTATGTTAATATGGTGTTCACTGTTCGTTAAGTCTGTGCTTTAATTTGTCTACTGGCTTCCGTGATCCAATATTATTGTTAATACTGTTTTAATGTGAATTTCTAAAGACGTGGGATCAGATTAAGTCAGTATTCTGCTTGGTAACTTGTCAACTAAATTGGCAAACAGCCTGAAGATGCATATAATTGTGTTCCTTGAGAAAATAGGGAACTCGGATCATAATGGGAAGAACCCCATTTAAGCTTAGGTTTCATGTGATTTGAGGGAGGTTCCATGCCCATGATGTCGCAGGTTGTAAAGTGGGAAAAATTGATGTTGTATCGTGGCCATATACTGAAACAAACTGCAACACTAAATTGGCTTTTGCATTTAATAATTAGTGGAGTTGATGTGCTACAGCAGCCTTTATTAATTGTAAATTACATCCTGTACCATTACTACACATTGTTTGATCACTTTTTACTACTTCTACTGCTTACAACAAATGGGGTACGGACCTTGAATTTTCCGTTAGTCCAAGTAATTGCTCCAAACACATCCTCCAGAGTTGAAAATGCTTTGAAATAAACTTGGTAGCTCAGTTTCTGTCCATTCTTTGTAAATTTTAGTTCCTTTGGACCAACTGCAACTTCTAGTCCATAAGGCACAGAAAGCACTGCAGTGTACGATGTATCACCATCTCCACCAACGTTTGTAAGAGTTCTGCTTACATTCCTAATCTGATTTGCAGGGAGGTTGAAAACTGCAATTGATGGATAGTTGATGTTAGATATAAGATCCGAGCTTGATTCCTTTGGGCAAGTAAAACCTTCCGGAAGAGTTGCAGAGATGACTTTTATTGTGGATGTATCATATCCATAATAACAAAGAAAGTTTAAGTAGTCGACGGTTGTTGTCTCATAAACTAGCCCTGGTTGCAGTGGTCCAGTTGTGCTTATTTCTCCTGCCCCATAATCATAAGCAGTGGCTATGGCACCTGAATCTGTTGTTATGGAGGCCTTAACGTTGTTGGTTTGAGATGCTGTTGATCAAAAAAATAAAAAAAAAGGATAAAAAGTCGTGCATTGGAAGGAATATGTGAATTATTCAAATTTTCTGTTCTTAGATATTAACCTGTTGTCATAATGGCTGATTTAATTGCAGATGGACTCAATGTAGGATTCTGGGATTTAACTGCTGCTGCAATTCCTGAGACGTGTGGACATGCCATGGAAGTTCCTGAGAGCACATTAAATAGTGGTGGCTCTTTACCTTTAACAGTCTCCTCTGTATCATTGCCCATCCATGCTGCAATTATGTCAACTCCTGGTGCTGCAATATCAGGCTGCAAAGTCCCAAAAAAAAAAGGTAACGATTTATTTATGTTTGAGCATTTGGAGATATTTTGCAGAGAAATTATTGCCGCAGTGCAATCGAATAGTAGGAAGCAAGAGACTTTTCCTTGAGGATATTCCTTGTGATGGAAGGACCTCTAGCTGAGAAGTATGCAACAGCCGGTGCAGGCTTATAATTTGTCACCACTGTGGTAGGTAAGATAGTTGCGACTGGATTTCTGTGCAAGTTCCCAAAATTTTAAACAATAAATTTCTTGCATCACCTAAAAGGGTTTCTAATCACTGCAGCTGATGTTTGACTTAAGATCAAGACAATAGTCTTTTGTCTTACTCAGTTGAGTTTATGTAAGAAAGAATTTCAGCAGCATCCTTTGAACTGATGACGGTCATTGGAAACTCCTTGTAAGTAGATGCAACTGCCCTTGATTTGTCATCAACCAAAATTAGACCAATTCCTCCTAAGCTTTGCACTTCCTCCTTCTTCGCATCTGAGTATTCTCCACCTTCATTATCACAGAGTACAATCTTTCCTTTGATCTTCTCCTCGTCCATGGAACCTGGCTGGCATTTTCTGAACCAACACATGTTTTAGTTATAAATACTACTGCATGAGAGCATTCCCTGATTCGTACAAGTAATTAAACCCCTTTTCAATCATTTTGTGTATTCAGTAAGTTTTTCAAGCTATAAATATGCTTACTGTGGACTGCACAAAAGTTGCATACCTTGCTTCTTCTTCACCTGAATCAGGGTTCTTGGCTGACTTCCCATATATCAAAGGATGCACTGGACTTTTTCCAATATTAGCAAAATTTATTCCTTCGCCCTGAAGTGATATGAAACACTCAAAACATTTTCAATAGATGATCACCATGAAAGACAGGAAAATTCTGACTATATAATCAATTCATCTGAACCATCTGATGGTGCAGTGTTGATAGTAGTATTAGACAAATTGTAGATAAATTCACTTGGGGTTTAAAAAACTTAACCTTTATTGCTTTGTTTCCACCCAACAGAACATCTGATTCAAAATCCCTGTCAATGGTTGTCGCAGCAACTGTGAGAATCCATGGTGCAGCATTTACTACTGTTCCTGACGTAGGACCATCGTTCCCACCAGAACAGACAACGGTGATCCCATTCTCAACTGCATGGAATGCTCCAATGGCAATAGGATCCTTGTTCAAATCAGGCGCAAATAAGGATGGTGGACCGAGTGATATTGATAATACATCAACCCCATCTGCTATTGCATCATCAAATGCAGCTAGTATGCTGGAGCCTTGGCATCCATTCTCTGAACATACTCTATATACAGCGATCCTCGACCCGGGGGAGCCACCTTTCGCAGCTCCCTCCGCCAGGCCGTAGTAAGATGCTCGTGACACCACAGCTCCTGCTGCGGTTGCTGCTACGTGAGTGCCATGTCCAATCATATCCCTAGGTGTTTGATAGATTTCATCATCTTCATCATCTTGGCTTTCGTAAAATCTTGCTCCGATTAGTTTTCTATGGACTTAGAAGTCTTAGATGACAATCAAACACTGATCAAAGAAGGTTTTAGCAAATTCATGTTCAAGTTGGCAGACATATTTACCTGTTGCAGTTGGATTGGTTGAAGCTGTAACCTTTTACACAAGTTCCCTTCCAGCGAGATGGAATTGGACCCATATCCTTATCACTAAAACTCTCTGATTCGGGCCAAATACCTAAGTTCCACTTTATTATTGTTAGAGAACAGAGTAACCACAACCATTCTGTATGAGATTTGAGAAGGGTCCGAGGTTCAATTCACCTGTATCGATGACTCCAATGATTGTGTCCGATCCATTAGAGGATGTGCTAGAGTCTGAAGTGGGATTTGAATCAATCTTAACATCAGTTTGATACTTCAAGAACTCCCATGAACGAGTAGTATGGAGTTGGAAGACAGGATCAGGAAAAACAGATGCAACTCCAGGTCTCTGAGCAATTGATTGCGCCTCTGCTTCTGATAAACGAGCTGCAAAACCAGAAAATCCATGCCTGTAGCTCCGTAATATAGCATTCTTTTTCCTGGCACACGTAACAAGAATCATTGAGTAACCAATCAGTAAACCAAGAAAATGAATCACTAGTGGTCCAATTTGCATACCCTTTTGATACAGAGCTCAAAAGCTGGACATAATAGTTCTCCAAGTAACCTTTGCCGGCTCCCATGTAAACAATATAAACCCCATCTCTGCCTGCTGTTGTTGTTCCTGTTTCTATCAGACAAGACAATGCAAAGAAAAGACAAAATATGATGAGAACATTCATGGCTTGAGCTGTTCCAAGGAGATTGAAGTTTTTTCTCTCTTTCTCAGTGGTCTAGTGATGCATGGCCAGTTATGTCTGTGATAGAGCTCTTATCCAGCCTAGTGGTATTTATAACACTAGAAATGGTGGGTGCTATGTGCACGTAATTGCACACTCGTCAATCTGACACTGCCATCCACCCATAGTGCGCCATTGCTCAGCTTCTACCATTAACAGGTGGAGGTGGTGGAGGCGGTGGTCGGTATAAGTAAGTGGAGATGGGTAATAGAATGGAGCATCTTTTTTCTACTTGATGCGACGCATTGTATTATAAGCGGCGATGGCAAGAATTTAGGTAACAAAATTGAGCAGCTGAAGCGCTCATGCCCTTTAGATGGGTAGCTTAATTTCCTAACTCTAGACATTCACAATCACAGAGGATTCTTCTACTTTGAATTTCCTGCAAAAGCGGAAGTTACTATCCTTTTCTTAACGTCAAGAATTTCATTACGTTGCCTTAAATAAATTATTTCATCTTACAATCTTATATGCTATTAAAAATCTAAAACATGTAATTAATAATAATGATCAGCAATAATGTATATAAATTTTGTAAATTATAATTTTTATTTATACCAATTTTAGCGTTACATACATTTTTTTTTCTCGATAACATAAAAAGAAATGAAAGGAAAGTTATTATGAGATGATCCCACCCCCACATGTGTTAAGAGTTGACAGTAAGATTGACGGATGAGAAGGCTTTTTCTTTTACGCAGCTTAGGTTATCATTCATACACATGTTGCTCCTTTTCACATAGAGATTATTATTTCTTATTTAAATAAAAACAGCACAAATATTTAAACATTGCTGCAAGTTGCAGCTATAAAATGTAAATATTGATTTGTGGAGACTTGGGATGGGAATCTATTTGGGCAACAATGAATTAATATTCCATATCATTACACAAACGTAATGATTAGGTTTTAGAATTTGGGGAAGAGAATCTTCCACAATGGGCAAAATGCATTTCCAAGCTGTGTTTCTACTTTGAGTTTTTTTCTTAAAAAAATAATATATTTAAATTTAATTTCGAAACATTATCTTAATACATGCAACTTAAAATTATCACTAAATTAATAAATTTAATTTAATTTTTCAAAGAAGCTGATAATGGAAGTGCGCCACTGCCCCCCCCCCCATGTCACTCACTATTGAGTTGTATCCACCAACTTCAATATGGAGAAGTAATTTTAAATTAAAAAAAATTGTTTTATTTTATAGAATTTAATTACTTGAATTAGAGGATATTTTAGGATTTCATCATCCCAAAAAGCAAGTGAGGTTATAACATATTCATCGTCCACCAATTTTGAATGCCTAGCACTAACCGTATGGACTGTTTTTTAGTTCCAAAAAAACGCCAAGTAATTGGCTGATAAATCACCTTCACGTACTATTTATTTATCCTTTTAAAAAAATTATCCAATGTATATTTGAATTATTAATAGTTGTGAAGTGGGGAACTAACGAAGCTATTTTAATAATTTACAAAGATCAAAACTATATGCTAGGGGATGGCAAATCCATCCTATGCAAAAAAGACATATGGATACCCTCTCTCTTTCCATTGTCCCCTAATTCACTGCCTATCACGCATTCAAAATATCCAATGAGGCCTTGGAGTAGAACATAGGATTTACAAGCTTTGCTTGATGCTGAAACTATCAAGCATATTTTGGCTTTGCTTGTGAGTCTGTTTCCAATGCAAGATAAAAGGCTATGGCAGTGTGAGCGTCATGGTTCATACATTGTTAGATCAAGTTACAGGCTAGCCCCACAACTGCATGAGCTTTTAGAGGGATTTTTAAAAACTTGCCTTTCTAAATAAGATTTGGGTATTCTTATGGAGCTTATTCCTAAGAAAAAAATGTAAGACATCAAATCCTTTTTGTGCCTTTTATGGGAATCTGGAATCAATCTTCAATTGTCCTAAACTATTAATATATGGTTACATTCCCCTCTATGGATTATATCCTCCCTTTTACATCCCTCATCTATGATGAACATCTGGTAGGAAATTTGTAAACCCTTAGCATCATACCTAGATGTCACTAAACTGGAAGAAACACCATCACTCCTGTCAACACCAATGCAACAATATTGGATCCTCCACCCGAACATATTATCAAAATCAATTTTGATACAGTGGCTGAAGTTCATGCAAATAAAGGAGTCATAGTAGCTGTGAGTATGGACAACAATGGAAAAGTCCTAAACTAGTTCAACCAAATCTGGATAGGAATTAATTAAGAGCTTAGCATGCAGAAAGGCACTCAATTTCCCCAGAAACATAGACAATTTGAAGATATTTATCAAAGAGAACTCCTCTATAGTAATATATGATTGTAAGGGAGAACCCCTTTAGTCATATATGATATATTAAGTGATTCTCTTCATCTAGCAATTCTTTTAAAGTATGTGAACTTTATGTTTAACAAGATAGCTCATGTGTTATCTGATGGTTCAAAATACTGCACAGCTATTTCCAGTATGACTGCTGATGTGGAGTTTGGTTAGAAGTGGATGTTGTGGACACCAGTATCAGCAGCATGAAAAGCATGTTTTTAGGCATTTTGTGATTTGTTTTTTATTTGTTTTTGTTCTCAACAAATTGTTTAGTTTTTCTGTTAATAGTGTAATAGTCGAGCATGTTTTTAGAAAAATTTGTTATAACTTATCCTATTTAAGCATTATGTTCGTTTTAATAAAAAATTGAGCCTTCTTCAAGTTATTTTTTTTACTTTCCTTTGCTGTTCTGTTTGCCTTTGACGTTATCAAACTAACAGTAGTATCAGAGCTCTTTTTCTTTAAGGACTTGTGTGAGACTTGTGAGGAATCTTGACTGAGTGAATTACCTAAACACTCGACCAAACTCTTACCTTCGTTTGTCTTGACTGTCATGGAAGGTGAAAGACAAAGCTAAGGAAAGAAGAATAATGTTGGTACTAATAATGCTACAGGAGCGCATGGAGGTAGCAATAATAGCAAAGAGGGAAAATATCTTCCTTGTCAGCATTGTGTGAGGAAAAATCATTCACACTTCAAATGTTGGAGAAAGTCAGATATGAACTGTAAGAGATGTCAAAAATTAGGGCATGCAGAGATCATATGCAAAGAAAAAAACAAACGGATCTTAAAGAAAAAAACAAATGCTCAAAGAGACTGGAAGATTTATCAAATGGATCTTAAATCAGCTTTCTTAAATGGTTGGTGCAAGGAGGAAATCTATGTAGAGCAACTTAAAGGATTTGTGCAGACGGAACACGTACAAAAGGTTTTATTTGTTCAAAAAGGCTTTACGTGGACCGAAGCAAGCTCCAAGAGCTTGGTATGGCAGAATTGATGAGCACTTAACAGGATTATACTTTGAAAAGAGCCAAAGTGAAGCAACTCTTTATGTCAAGAAGGTAAATTCTGACATTTTTATCATCTCCATATATGTAGATGATTTGCTTATGACCGGAAGTAGTAGTGAGCTAATTTCTGAATTTAAGAAGGAGATGATGAAGGTCTTCGAAATGACAGACCTTAGTAAGATGGCTTATTTTCTTGGCATAGAAATCAAACAAGGAGAGGATGAAGCATTCATATGTGAAAAGAAATATGCCAAGGAAATTTTAAAAAAATTTCAAATGGAAGATTGCAAGGCAGTGACTACTCCAATGTCACATAAGGAGAGACTGCAGAACGAGGATGGTGCTGAGAAAACTGAAATGAAACCACCTACAGAAGCTTGATTGGGTGTTTGATGTATCTTACTGCAACAAGGTCAGATATCTTGTATGTTGTAAGCGTATTGTCAAGATTCATGAACTGTCCTAGTAAACTACATATGAAGGCAGCAAAAAGAGTAATCAGATATGTAAAAGCTACAGTAAATTTTGGTGTTAAATTCTGTAAAAGTCAGAATGTTAATTTATTTGGTTACTCTGATAGTGATTGGGTATGATCGGTTGATGATATGAAAAATACTTCAGGTTATTGTTTTAGCATTGGTTCGGGTTGTTTTTCCTGGAGTTTAAAAAAGTGTAGTAAAGACAGATATAAAGCTATATGAAAAGGATTAAAGAACTGGAATATATTGGACTTGGAAGCGTACTTCTTCTTATTTACTGATGAATATTTATAGGAAAAAAAACTACTTAACTACTGCTGCAAATAATCTGGAAAAATCTAAACTAATCTCCTATAATTAAGCAACAAGTAAATCATGCTTAAAGATTTTAAAAAATCTATAAAGACTTAGTCAAATACTAAAGGCAAATTACTAACAATCTCCTCCTTGCCTTAGTATTTGCATACACCTAACTTATTCCTCAACTCTTCGAATCTTGCTTTAGGAAGACCTTTGGTTAAGATGTCTGCAGTTTGTTCCTCTGTTCTGCAAAACACTAGCTTGATTTCACCATCTTTCTGCTTTTCCCGCAAGTGATAGAGCCTGATATTGAAGTGCTTAGTTTTTCCATGAAAGACAGGGTCCTTTGAGATTGCAATGGCAGCTTGGTTGTCAACTAAAATCTCTGTTGGATCATTTTGCTTTATCTGCAAGTCTTCAAGTATTTTTCGGATCCAAATTGCTTGATTCACAGTTGCATTTGCTGCAATAAACTCTGCTTCTGCTGTGCTTTGAGCAACAACCTCTTGCTTTCTTGAACTCCATGAGAAAACACCTGAGCCAAAACTGAAACAAAAACCAGTTGTGCTTCTCTTATCATCAGTAGAACCTGCCCAATCACTATCAGAAAAACCTTGGAGCTGAAAATTTTTAAGACCATAATATTTGATGCCGTAATCTGTTGTACCCTTCAAATATCTTAAAATACGCTTAGCAGCTACAAAATGAACTTTACTGGCACAATTCATAAATCTTGACAGCAAACTTACGGCAAAGGTTATGTCCGGTCTTGTGGCTGTGAGATACATCAAGCAACCAATCAAACTCCTGTACAGCCCTTCATCCACCTTTTCAGCTCCATCTTCTTTACTGAACTTCTCCTTCAAATTCATTGGTGTGCTAATTTCTTTGCAATCTTTCATGTGAAACTTTTTAAGAATTTCCTTTGCAAACTTCTGCTGGCATATGAAGATTTCATGAGCACTTTGTTTCACCTCTAGGCCCAAAAAATAAGACAATAAACCAAGATCTGTCATCTCAAAAGCTTTGAACATATCAGCTTTAAATTCATTCACCAATTTTTCATTGCTTCCTGCAACAAGCAAATCGTCAACATAAATAGATACCACAATTATGTTAGTATCAGATTTCTTCACATATAAGGTGGCTTCACTTGGACTTTTTTCAAATCCAAGACTTTGAAGATAAACATCAACTCTGCTGTACCAGGCCCTGGGAGCCTGTTTAAGGCCATACAAAGCCTTCTTCAGTTTGTAAACTTTCTCCTCCTTTCCCTTGACTAGAAATCCCTCAGGCTGTTCAACATAGATTTCTTCTTGAAGAAAACCATTTAAAAAAGCCGACTTAACATCCAGCTGATAAAGTTTCCAACCTTTTTGTACAGATAAAGCCAGCAACATCCTTATAGTCTCCAAACGTGCAACCGGAGCAAAAGTTTTTGAAAAATCTACTCCGAAGACTTGATTGTACCCTTTCGCAACTAATCTGGCTTTATGTTTGTTTACAGAACCATCAGCATTGGTTTGGTCCTATAAACCCATTTCACACCAATGATCTTTCTATTTTGAGGTCTGTCCACCAACTCCCAGGTGTCATTCTTCTCGATCATTCGTAGTTCATCTTTCATGGAATCTATCCATTTGTCATCCTTCATTGCTTCATTGAATTCTGCAGGCTCAAAAACAGCAACATTACTCCTTGCATAGATATCGGACAATAATCTTGTGCCACGAACAGGAACATCATCTATCTTGTCATCAAGTTCTTGAGAGAATTCTGGAAATTCTCTTTCTATTGTCTCCTCCCAAATCCATTGCTTGTCCTCCATGAATTTGACATCACGACTTACAATAATTTTCCCATTCTGAGGTTGGAAAATTCTGTAAGCTTTAGAAGTGTTGCTGTATCCGACAAATATACCAGGTTCTGCCTTCTTATCAAGTTTATCTCTCTTCACCTGTGGCACATAAAAAAAACATAGGCAACCAAAAATTTTTAGATTTTGTAAATCTGGCTTATAACCAAACCAGGCCTCAAATGGTGTTTTGCCTTCAATAGCTCTAGTTGGGAGCCTATTCAGCAAGAACACTGCAGTACTTGAAGCTTCTGCCCAAAGATTTTTTGGCAACTCTTTTTCATGCAGCATGCATCTTGCCATCTCCATGATGCTCCGGTTCTTTCTCTCACTTACGCCATTCTACTGGGGAGTGTAAGGAGTTGTGAGTTGGTGCTCAATACCTGCATCCTCACAAAATTTCTCAAAAATTGCATTCTTGTACTCTGTTCCATTGTCAGACCTTATTGTTCGTATTCTGCAATCGCTTTGATTTTCCACCCAATTTTTAAACTTCCAGAATATACTAGCAACCTCAGCTTTGGATTTGAAGAAGTAAATCCAACAAAATCTTGTGTAATCATCAATAAATGTAATATAATACTGATTACCATTTAAAGATGATGTTTTCTGAGGTCCTCCAACGTCTGAATGCACCAGCTGCAGCTTGTGTGACGCTCTCCATACGATTCGAGGAAATGGTTTCCTGACCTGCTTTCCATATTGACAAGCCACACAATCAGCTAGCTCTTCTTCGAGTGGTGGGACACCCTTCACAAAGTCATTTTTCTGCATATACAGTAATCCAGCATGATGAAAGTGTCCCAACCTTTTGTGCCACAACTCTGCATTGCTGAGGTGACATACAAGTGCTGCTTGTCCATTTTCCAGCAAATTCAGAGCAAAACTCTTAGATTTCATCATGACCTTAAACACATTTCTGCCTATTGCATCCTTAATAAAGCATTGCTTATCCTTAAAAAAAACTTTGTAGCCTTTTTCAAGAAGCTGCCCAACACTCAACAAATTTTGGTCAATATCAGGCACATACAAAACGTCAGAGATATATTTTAAACCTGTCAAGCTCTCAATTTCCACTGTGCCTTTTCCTTTGACTGGAATAAGCTGGCCATTTCCAATCCTTACTTTAGAGATAAAAGTCTTATTGATCTCTATGAAGCGAGTTGGATCATTGGTCATGTGATTGGTGCAGCCGCTATCTATCAACCAAGAATCACTTGAGTTGTTCTTAGCTGCAAAACACGTCGCCACAAAGAGTTGTTCTTCATCATTTTCTTCTATATGTGCTTTTGCTACTTCGGACTGTTGGGATTTGCACACTTTCTCCATATACCCCATGATACCACACTTTCTGCACTTAATGTCAGGCCTCCACCAACACTTCTTTGGATGATGATTCGACTTTTTGCAGTGTGTACAAGGTGAACTAGCACCTTTGTTGACATTGCTGAACTTGCTGCTATTATATTTTTCCATAAATTTCTTGTCTTTGCCTCCTGAACTTTCTGACTTGGCCTTCAAAGCATCCTCCACATTTTCTTCTTTTCTCATTATCCTTCTTTGCTCCTGAGCCTGCAAAGCATTAACTAACTCTGCCAAGGATATGCTTGACAGATCCTTAGACTCCTCTAGCGAAGAGATTTTTGACTCATATTTCTCAGGAAGAGTGACAAGAATTTTTTCAATAATTCTGTTATCAGAGAAATCCTTACCCAGCAGCCGTACTTTGTTGACAATGCCCAGCAACTTGTCCGAATAGTCCTTAATTGTTTCCGACTCCTTCATTTTTACCATCTCAAATTCTCTAATCAAGTTGAGAATTTGCATGTTCTTGGTTCTTTCATTACCTTGATACTCCTTTTTGAGATAATCCCATATGGCTTTGGCTGAATCCAGATTCATGATCCTGGTAAAAATTGTACTTGAAACGGCAGAGTAAAGACAAGCTATGGCTTTTGACTTCCTTGTCTTTCTCTCCTTGTGATTTTTTATCTGTGCCACCGTTGGATTTGCAGGCAATGGTTGAACGACGTAGTCTTCTTCTACAGCCTCCCAAAGATCCATAGCCTCAAGATAGACCGTCATTCTAACAGCCCATGCTTGATAATTTTCGCCATCAAAAACTGGTGGAGCAGCATGATGGCTGAAAGCTGTTTGTGTATCACTCTCCATTCTCACAGATCCCTCAAGATAATGTGCTCTGATACCACTTTGAAGTAAAGACAGATATAAAGCTATATGAAAAGGATTAAAGAACTGGAATATATTGGACTTGGAAGCGTACTTCTTCTTATTTACTGATGAATATTTATAGGAAAAAAAACTACTTAACTACTGCTGCAAATAATCTGGAAAAATCTAAACTAATCTCCTATAATTAAGCAACAAGTAAATCATGCTTAAAGATTTTAAAAAATCTATAAAGACTTAGTCAAATACTAAAGGCAAATTACTAACAAAAAGCAAGAGACTGTTACTCAATCAACCGCTGACCATAAAGGCTGAGAAAAATTCTAAATGATTTGGGACTGGAGTAGCAAGAAAATACTGAAGTGATGATAGATAATCAAGCTGCAATTGCAATCTCCCATAATCCAGTTTTTCATGGGAAAACCAAGCACTTCAAGATCAAGATATATTTTTTGAGAGAGGTGCAGAAAAATGGAGAAGTGAATCTGATCTACTGACTTACTTATTTACTAGATCCTTTTATATGTCCAGATTTGAGTTTTTGAAGAAGAAAATTGGAGTATGCAGTGTTTGATCCAAGGAGGCGTGTTATCTGATAGTTCAAAATACTGCACAGGTATTTCCAGTGTGACTGCTTATGTGGAGTTTGGTTGAAAGAAGTGGATGTCATGAACACCATTATCAGCGGCATGAAAAGCAAGTTTTTAGGCATTTTATGATTTATTTTTGATTTGTTTATATTCTCAATTAGTTGTTTAGTTTTTCTGCTAGTAGTGGAATAATTGAGCATTCTCTTCGTTTAATAAAAAATTGAGCCTTCTTGAAGTTATTTTTTGACTTTCCTTTGTTATTCTGTTTGCTTTTGCTGTTATCAAACTAACAATATTTTAATGCCTTCTTTAGAAGCATATAGACTTTCTTTGTAACTCTCTTTCATCCTAAGGCTGTTCAACGAATCTTATCTTATATCTAATTGAATTAATAATTTAGCACTTATCTTATAATACAAAAACTTAAAAATTAACAGTAATCATTTTAAGTCTTCTAATTAAGATAAAATTTAATCTTAAAATAATTTTAAATATTTTAATTAGTATATTTTCAACTATACATCTAGCATAATGTCAAATATATGATTACAGTAATATTCTTCAATATATTTTAAACTTTTCTTTTAATGTAAAAATCAAACTGACTCTGAATAGACTCTGAAGCAGTTATCTCACTGCTGAGATCCTCGGTTCCTCTGGTCTGATCCTACACAGGTGGACTCAAATGAGGGACCAAATATACTCTAACAAGACTCTAAATATCTCCCCAAAAATCCTCTAAAACATCATAAAATATATATAGAAAACATACAAATGAAGGCTGAACATGACACTTTCGGCATCAGATTCGACGGCCGAAAGTCACTCCAGAGCCGAAAGTCAAACACTTTCGGAGGCAGGGTTTGGCGGCCGAAAGTCTGTCCACATGGATGGGCCTATCATATAGAAAGCGGGCTCAAATCTCTAAAAGCTTGTTGAATCTGTCAACATTCTTGTAAAGATAGAACGCTCCAAGTCATTAAAAGATTATAAAAAATATAAATTTATAAATTTAATTTTAATTTATATAGAAACATGGATTAAATTGGTGTGAGTTTAGTGAATAATTTTGAATTTTTTAACGGCTCATTGTAATATTTTTAGTCTAACGTAGTAAAATGGTGCGGTATGAGTTTTGGATAATTTTCCAGCGCCCATCCCATAATATGATTGACCAATAAATCCTGAGTGTTTTCAGATGCAAATATGGAGAGCTGTGATTGTGATCAATTTTGACAATGGATATCAGACTGAATTTGCTTTTATTATGGGCATCAGCAACATCAACGGTGGAGCCTGCTTTCAACGATACATGCATCTTTAATGGAAACTCTGCTTTTTTATATTCTCGTTTGCAAAACTGAGGGCTTTAATGATACTCTTTTTAGAATAAAAAAAAAAAAAAAGCAAATGAATAAAATTAGGGAGTCATACAAAAGACAAAAACCTAATAAATCTTCACACCAAATGAGACACTAAGCAGATCCTATTGCGGTTGGATTTTAATTAAATATACTTTTTTTTTTTTAAAACATCAAAACACACGTAACGTAAGCTCAACACAGAACAGGATTGGTGTCTACAAAATCTTTAGGCCTATTAAAAAGATACATCTCATTAAAAATATTCATTAATTTAATATGCAACTGTTTCTATTTTAATTATTTATCTAAATAGTTAATTTGAAAAATTAAGTAGGGAAACTAAAAATTTAATGGTTTCAAAATATAAAAATTAAATCACTCATTTTTTTTTTAAAACTGAGTTATTTTGATGTAAGAAATTAAATAGTAATTGACCAAAAAAGATTTAATTGAATTTAAAGTTAAACTAAATTACTAGTTAAAATTTTAAAAAAATATATTTATAATTAAAATAAAATGGAAGTCCTTTGTATTTCTGATTTTGATTCCCTAAAGTTAAGAGAAAGGAAAAGAGAAATAAAGGTGATATTAATAGCCAAACATGTCCCGTCTTTGTATAGTTATATCTATAGTTATAGCCAAACAAAATATCAAAGGCTGCTCATTGACAGAGATCATATTTGACCCACATCTCTCTCTCTCTCCCTCCTTCTCCCCGACCAAGGTCTGCTCATTGGGAGAGATACACAGTACTAACACACAATAAAACCCACCCAATAACATCTCCTTTTATATTTATATTATAATATTAATTTATGGGAGAAAATTAAAGAGAGAACAAAATGCCCGCAGTTTGTCGTGTAGCTTTAGCTTGGGTTCCTCCTTCGCCTTTCTTTTTCTCTCCCTCCTTTGCCTTTGGACCCGCTGATTTGAGATTCCATCCAACACAAATTGTAAATTACATTTCAAAACATCTCCCTCAAACAGAGCCTCTGGTTTCTCTTTTAAAGGAAATTTGTTATCTTAGTCAAATGGAAGAAAAACGACACACACACACACCCGCCAAAAAACATAAGAGTTTGATAGTTTGCTGCATATTCTTACTTCTCAAAATGGAGCTGTTGAGGTTCTATAGAGACTCGGCTTTTTTAGAAGCTGAGCAGGAGCTGCCTGGAACTGCAAAAATACAAGCTTTTTTCTGTCAATCCGTCCTTGGATATGTGTTTTTTAGGGGTAAAGCTGGCAACCAAATTCCAAATAAAGAAACTGAAATTAAAACAAACACATCCTTCCGGGTTTTTCTCACCTTTTCTTGCTGCCTTCTAAGCCTAGCATTCTCTTTCTGTAAATTGGCTACTTCCTGTTCCAACTCTTGTGTGTAAGCCTGAACATGTTTTAAAAGGCGGGTTATAAAGAAACCCACTAAATAAAGTAACATCATATATATGTATATATAAAGAAAACATCTTTTTTTTTTCTTGGGTGAGAGATAGAGAGATTCCTGCTTTCTTGCCCTGGACCGAGCAGCTGATTCTCTATTCTTGATCATTCGTTTATGTCTCCGATCGCTTGTGTTGTCGTCATTTTCTTGAACCCTTTTCTTGCAAATGGAGGGGAACGCCGATGAAGAACCCAGAGCACCAATACTCGCATGAGTATGCAACTGGGGATTATTTGGCCTTGTGCGAACACTATCGCTTTCAAGAATATCAGGAGAAGGCCCAGAATTCAAAGTCAAGATAGTGGCAGTTCTTGGCGCTAAAGAATTGGGGAAATCAGTGGCCCTACCAGCCGAGGAGGGGGGAGTTGGTGAATCTTTGTTGAAGGGTCTAACCAAGAAGTCTTGAAGGATCATACCAACAGGGCGGTGGTGGTTGGGGTTACTGATGGGGCACTCTTGAAGACATGTTAGATTTATATCTTTCCAAACGTCTTCCATGGATTTTCTCACTGATGATGAAGTGTTTACTGCCTGATCAGACGAAGGAGATGAACATATAGATGATGATTTTGAAGGCGAGCTAGAGATTGATCTACTGTTATTATCGTTTCTTTCTGGGGACGACCGCATGCTCAGACACAGAGAGAGGGAGCGAGAGAGAGAGAGAGGAACACTGGAACTGGAGAAGGAAGACAAGTCTCTGTCTTCTGATTTGTTGGGTTGTGCATTAAAATGTCCAATGTACAATCGTAGTAGACAATTAATTATTTAAAACTTAAAAATGAATTAGGGAAAAAAAAAGGGTCCTAACTCTTCTCGCCAATGAAATTAATGGGAAGTTCTGACCTTTATGTGAAATTAATTTAAAGGGAAAATGTAATTGGAATGAAAATCCACAGCTCATCTCGGCAAAAGGATAATGAAATTGAATTTGTTGGCTACTGCTGTTAAGTGGGTAGCTAATAGTAATAGGTCTGAAAAAATAAATTAAAAAAAGGAAAGAAAAGTGGGTGGCTAGCATGGGAAGGGGGGAGCTGAACTGAGAGCTGAGCTAATATTCTGATACACCGCATGCCTGCTTTCTAAGGGCTCACGTACAATTATGCTCATTTTTCTAAAACAAAATTCAACATATATATCAAGTCGCTTTTTAAATTATTTGAAATATCTAACTTATTTGAATAATTATAAGAATTATTATAATTATTATGGTCAAATAATAAAATAGCACTTTTGAAAAAAAAAAATAATAAAATAGCGCAATTCTATTTCAAATGCTAATTTTGTAGTGATTAATAGGGTAATTTTGAAATTAATTATTATTTATTTTTAAAAAATACATTAATTAATTTTTATTTTTTAAAACTGTTAATTATTCATTTTTTGTATTTTTTCAACTATTAAAATTTTAGCATGTCTTGTTTATTTAAGTTATTAATAATGTATAATGAAATGACTAATATGCTCATCTTCTCTTAGTTTATTCAATTATCATAATTTTTTAAAAGAATAAAGTCAATTAATTCAAATAATTTAAATATTTTATTCATATAAATTGATATTTTTAATTTTTAATTTTAAACAATTAAATTAAATTTTTAAAATTTATTATCATTTTATTTATGAATCTAAATTAATATGATATTGTTATCCTGTCATCTTATTTGATATTTTTATTATTTTTTAATTTATATTTTTATTAAAATAATTTAAATATTTTTCTAATTGTGATGATAACAAAAAGAATAGAACCTTAAATGAACGATAATAAAAATAAAAATGATGAATAAAAGAGGTTAGTTCAGAGGAGAAGATTGTTAAGAAAAAATATATAATTATTTTTTTCTTCAAATTAATCTCACTTGCCTATTGTTTTTTATTTATTATCACTCTAATTATTTAGATTAAATTTTTTTCCTTACAACTAGAACTCATTATATTATTTCCCTTACAACTAGAACAGCAAAGAAAGCCACTGATCAATCTGGCTTTTTTCCTTATATCGATTCTTTAGTTAATCATTTATGTGTTTTGATAATTATATTCTATCTTTAAGAGTTAAATATTAGAATATAAATATAAATTTATTAAAATATTTGATTTATTTTATCCAATAAATAAAAGATTGGAATATAAATATAAAATTATAAAAAAATTAAATTATGATATGTGATATTTTTAAATTATGATAAAATTAATTTAGTCTCATAAATAAAATCATAATAATTTTTAAAAATTTAACTTCATTATTTAAAATTGAAAATGTAAAATTATAATAAATTTTAAAAATTTAATTTAATTTAATTGTTCAAAAAATTTAAATTATTTAAATTAATTGAACATGGAATAAATATTTAATATTTTGAAAAAATAACAACTATTTATAAAAGAATCAGACTAAGTCGGAATTTATTATAGTTATAATTAACTAAATGGGCGAACCTATTTAATATTTGACAACACAAGTGATCAGAATAATAAAGTATTTTGAGAACAAACAAATATATCCTTAAATAAATCTACTGAATAGAAGAAAGACGGCACACCATTCGTCGATTGGTCATGCAAGTGGATAGCTGATTTGTTAATTCTGACGACTTACAGTGCTGATGCATTGGTTTGTGTTCTATACCTAACCCTCCAAATGTTTTGAGTAGGGTTTTTAAACATTTACATTTAGTTCATGAAACTGCAATTTTTTTCTTAAAGAAAAAAAGTATGAGATAGAAGAGTGATGAGGAAAGCAAACAGAGGAGCATTATCGGGGAAGTGTGTCCATGATAAGATGTGCACTAAATCCTCATATTTTTGTGACCACACAGCAACAATTAGTGATTGACCTAAAGTGTGTTTGTTAAATTTTTGCTGCAAAGGAAAAATGACCTGCTTTCTTTTTTCCAATTGCCTTTGGTGCTTCCAACAGTTGTTTTCATTGATAAACTAAACACCACTACCACCTGCTCTGGCTTTTCTTCCTGCAACCTTCCAACAATATCCAACCAATTTCCACTTCAATGGGCATACGATGATTGGAACATACAGTGGAGAGGATGGATAATTCTCTTTTTTATTTAAATTTAATACTGTTAAGTGAAAATTTAGATAATTTTCTTTAAGTATGTACGTTGAACATGATGCTGATTAATATACTTTGTACAGAGTCAAGGATTGTCCTTTCAAAATTGATTATTAGACAAAACAGCTGTCATCTCTGAAGCCCCAGGACTTCTGGCTTCAGCTAGCTAGAGGGAGGGAAAATTACTGTTTACATCCCACTTGGCACAGCATACTTCTATGTCTACAGTGTTTTGTTTACAGATTTTAACAAATCAATTCAACTGCCTATCCTTCCGTCAAATAACATCGCATTCTCAGATAATTTTTTTTTCCCTAAAAAGTCTAGTGGGATGAAAACTCACGGAAGTAGTGCTTGTCCTGCTAACTATATTGTGCATGTAAAATGTCGAAAAATTGCATTTAATGGGACAAACAAAAAAATAATACCAATATCTATATATATGTAGAGAGAGAGAGAGATGTTGAGATTGTCAACCATGCAATACCACCACAAGAATATAATCATCCACACCAGAAAAACCAAACTATACAAAAACCAAAAACATTACAATTCTGCGCAGTTAAAAAACCTAAAAATCCTGTCTCTCACTTTCTTTCTTAGTTTCCTTGAATAAGATACCTACATATTTCTTATTTTGTTTCCTTCTATGCGCCTCAGCAAATTCTGTCAAAACAAGGCACAGCAACGGACAAAACAAAAATTTATAATAATAATAAAAATAAAACTGAGAAGGTGCATCTGACTTTCCATCACCATCCATCTCTCTTTCCCCTAAAAACCAACTGTAGAAAGGATTGTGTTTAAATGTGTGGTGGGTTGCATAGACTGTTTGGTTTCAGCTTCAACTTGCATTGTCAATACCTTCCCCTTGAGAGATTTGTGACTGAGACGTCAACTCGGATGAACTCGTTAGAGCATCTTCTGGGCTAGGAGATGGCTTTAACGTCATGCTATGTTGATCAGGGGTCATTTCCTCCACTGTCATCTTTTGAAATGACTTTGTCAGCACATCAGGACTTGGCGCACTCGAGGATTGCAGGCCTGAATCACTAGGATTCCTGCTAGAACTAGGTATCCATTTCATCCAATCATTACGCCTTCTAACTTTGTCTTCCTGAAATAAATTTTCATTCAATATTTCACAAACCAAATTGTTGAAACAGTAGCTCCTAGCACATAAGCACAAATTGAAAACCAAACATTTACTGTTTTAAAACTCAGAATAACAGGATGGGAACCAATTCAACACGTAGCAAAAAAAAAAACTTCTGACACTATATAACGTTATAACAAATGAAAGTACCTGTACTTCAAGAACAGTAGATGTCATCAAGGATTCCAAGATTAACTGGATGTCCTTAGTCATGCTCTTAACCTGAAAAAGGATAGCCATAAGACAAGTTTGGTTTGCGCGCCCATCTATTAAAAATTATATCTGAATAAGGCATTAAGGCAACATATCAATTAGGGAATACTTAGACAGAGATCAACATAAGAGATGAAACCATCCAACCCCAACTTCCCTTTCGAGTATACATCGGCAGAGTGTGTCCTAGTCCCCTGAAATCAATCATGCATTGCAAGGCTCCAGAAAAGATCATATACATGAAATTGTTTAAACTCACACCATAATGGAACAACCTTAATATTTCACCAACACCTCACCAGGAAGCGCCCCTTTTTCTTTTGGGGATCAGGAGAAAAATATACATTAATAGTACATAGACCACCGAGTTTGATTGCTGAAACCAGCATATGCACACAATATTAACATAGAACTTCAATGCAGTTTTGAAAATGGTGAAAATCCACTTATGTTGAAATTGATATAGCAAAAGGATGACAGTTATTTGGAAGTCACACACAAACAGCAAACTGTGTCTCCAATGTCCATATGCATTTCCTAATACTGCCTTATCATGAAGAATAAATTAGTACTTCCAAAGACAGCTTTTGCCATGAACCTTTCAACCTATTCATGCTAGAGTTAGGGTCATCAAATTCAAACATCTTTGAGCCTGAAATCCATTCGGGTCTGAACCTGCTAGATCATGCTAATCAAGATAACACCTCAAAAAATTCATTTGGTTCTTAAGCTCTAGTGTTCCACAAATAAATCAAACTACCTGATCCTGAAAATACATAGCAAAAATTATACAGATCGCATTCAGCAATCAAAATAAAACCAAAAGTCTTATCCATGTAATGATCTTCAGTATTACATCATATATCCCTTTTTTTATTTGAGGGGAAGGGGATGGATTAAGTAGTCATGAAAAATAAATTGCTAGTTCCCTATAAATGTAAAACTGGTACAGCTTTCCTGGACTTCAATCACCATCTCTATAATGAAGGCAACAAAAAAGGCAACATGAAATAGTGATCAAAATTCTACAACCATATGCAAAATGAAGATAAAGTCCTCCAATCCTACAACTATTTCTACTGTCGGCAACTAGGCTTACAGGCTAAAATATATGCTCTTCCACCTCTTTCTAGAAGTTGGCAAACAATTAATGAGATATTGGATCCTAGGATATACAACTATGCCCAAAATCACAAACTTGAAAAGCTCTCAGCATGATGACAAAACCTAAGAACCTTAGCACAAACTCCATCCCCCCTTGCAGCATGCCATATAATGGCCTTTTCCTGCTTCAAAACCCATAAATTGTTTTTTTCTAAAAATACAAATCCTTCTACCATATAAAATAATGTTCAGCCAACTCCCTTTCTTACTTCAAAAAGATTAATCCTCTCAAAATCAAGCCCTTTTTAACAAGAAACTAGTAACACTCACATGATTTGAAGAAGTGGATAGAAAGAATTCTACAATTGCTATTCCAATGGTCAAAGTTGATCATCATAGATTACAGAACACTTAAGGAACCAACTGTTACACTGCTGCCCACCACAAAAACAAAACCAACAGATAAAATATTTTGTGATATCTCACTTATCTCTACAATCTATTTCTCTAATCCCCCATATATTAAAAAATTTTGTCCACCAATAATCCCCCACAACAAACCTTCACAGGAATCCGCATTTTCACTGGGCCACATTTTTAGCTCAATCAGGTGACGCAAAACAACACCTGATAAACCATACAGCCAGCAAATAACAATGTCTGACCTTTATGAACATAACTCGATGTTCATGAAATCAGCATATTTTGAAACCTCTTTTTCATTAAAACCAAATGAATACTTAAAGAAGCAACTAAGATAGTGCCAATTGCACCAGTGACAAGTAGATGCTTTCATCATCAATGTTGATGATAAAAGGAAGAATTCTACTACCAGAAATCAAGAAAAAGAATAAGAGATAAGGAGGATGATGGGCTGAGGGGGATGAGGACATTGCTGAAAATTTAGACGGACAAATAACTCCTAAGAAATAATAAATAATAGATCCTAAGTTTATCTGATTTGCCACTTCAAGTAATAAAGGAAAACTAATCTATTACAGTTATGAACTTGCATATAACTACATGAATAGCAATATGTCAAAGCAAACAAAAAGAATAACCAACTGAATATAGGATTTGTGCCATCTTCAACTCAGACTTCTAGGTCTAGAAGGAATATTTCACTATGTGCTTAGAAGAATTTCTACAAATAATAAACATTTTAACTATATAAAGATGATCTTTTGAAGCAAAATGAACACTTGGGATATTAGAAAATCAACAATAATGCTTATCCCAGAAAAATGTTTAAGATCTGCTTATTCGATGCTGTTTTAACTTTTAAGACCAAGGCAAACATTCAATTAGAAAGTGTAATACATGATCCTCAAGCTACTAATAAAGTTCACTTACTCGATTAAAGCCCGCTATTAGAGTAATTGGAACCCAGCCATGACTGTCCATGTTCGACTTCAAATATTCATCTTTGACTAAATTAGCATCGCTGCAACAAGCAAACAGCGGTTGCAATAGGTGCTTAACTACTCAGCAGAAAATAGGAAGATGACATATTTATACAAGTTACTGATCATGACTGGAAGAGAGCAAGAAGGTAATACCTGAAATAATATTCTATCTGAAAGACTAACATAGCACGCAAAGGAGTCTCATGAACAGGAACAATCATTGTGGGTGCCGGCGCATGTGCAATGAAAGGCATCCTAAAGGTCTCCAATGGTAATGTAGGAATATATACCAAATCTGGAGAAAGCAACTGAATTAATTAACATAACAATATTATTTTTCTCCATAAAACAAAAGTGTATTGTATTAGTTAATGGAGAGGCTTGCTAATAACCAGAAATTGGGGTTTAAAAAATGATCTAAAGCCAATATTATTATTGAGAATACAGCTTATCTAAGCTAGCTGTGTTTAACATTTTGCCAAACCCAAACCACAGAGACATTAATTGTCTCTTTCATTTTAGAGAGCTATCGAAATAATAAACATGTTAACTAGGAAAACCTTACCAGAAAAACCCATGGGGTTCCCAAAAGGTCTCACGGGCTGGGGTGGAACAAATGCGGCAGTATTGGGTGGTGGAGGCCTAACAAAGCCCCTTGGAGATCTCTGTGGGTGCCCCTGAACATCTCTGACATTCCCATAATGTCCACGGTCTTGATCGCGCCTACCCCCAAAATTGTTCTGGTAGGGACCATCTCCACGTGGTCCAAAGTTGCCTCTCCGAGAAGAATGTCTGTGATCATTTACCATGGGTGGTTGAGGTCCAAACCCCCCAGCTCGTCTTGGTTCCCAATTGTTATTCCTGTATGGATGGTCTCTCGGAGATTGATCTGGTATTGGTGGTACCAGATTCCCATAACCATTGGGAGACATTGGAAATATAGGAAGTGGTGGTGGCGCCGGTGGGCCATGAGAGACGCTGCTTTGAGAATGACCACCTCCAGAGCTACTACCGCCGCTGCCCCCCCGCCTCATGGACTTCTGTCGAGCTGGCATCGCGTAGTTTGATATAGAATTAGATTTTGCATTACTGGAAGCTTGACTGTGAGGCGAATCAGGTCTTACAGGCCCCTAAAATAAAACATGCATATACAGATTTCAATTAAACTTTATTTTTCTTAATGACAACTGACATATTTATTCATTTAGCTACAAGACCTTGTAAAACGAAAAAGGAAATTGAAGTACTTGATTTTTTTTAATGAAAAACTTACTCGATGCTACACTAAGAAGGGCAATGAGAACATACCTGAGGTCCATCAGAAGCGATCTTCGAAGAAGAATCGGCTCCTGTTGATTTAGGAGAAGGTTTGGTGGATTCAGATAAAGCAGGCCATGAATCGGCTCCCATCACAGAACTACCCTCAGCTGCGCCATTTGACGGCTTCTTCCAAGCCGGCTTCTTTGGCCTACCCGCATTGCCGTTGTTACTGTCCGAAGTATCAGACCCGGAAAAATTGTCTGCCGCCGTCTGCAGTGGAGAAAGCGGCTTATGAGGGAAGCAATCAGAAAAATTAGATTGCTGCTCCCTGGGAGACGACGGTGATGGCAAGGGATGAAAAGCCGGAATTGATTCCGGTTCACCGCGCACAACTTGAGCCCACGGGGATGGCAAATTTTTCCTACTATGAGGACTGTTAACACCATCTCCAGAACCAGCGCCTCTCGGAGATTGAGAGGAATGAGATTGCGAATCCGCAGTCATCGCCATTAGGGTTTCACTTTCAGAAAGGAAAACAGTGTGTTTTGATCAATATAAAAATAAAAATCACCAAAATAAAAATTGGTCAATTAACTAATTAATTGATCAACCAAAAACTGAAAACATAACATGTTATTTGAAAAATGCAGGAAAATGGAAAAATCAGGGACGATCTAACACGTGAAATCTACGCGCCGTCACAGCCCCTCATCCGTCTCCCTTTCCTTCTTCTCTCTCTTTAAATAAGGCTTTATTTGATTTCTTTTCAGGGAGTAGTGAGGAAGATGCAGGGATTTGTTATGTTATGTTATGTGTATAAGTTAGAATTACTAAAATGTCCCTATTTGAATTCTATCAGAAGTCGGAAAAAAGAGTTTTGCTTTAGTCGTGATTCCTTTGTCCTTCTCGCGTGGCTAACTTACCAGCAAAGGGGCATTTAGATAAATAGATAAAAATACAGGTGGTGCACAGATAATAAGGAGATTGCCACGTGTAAGAATTATGCTCTCTAATCGTACGTGCTTTTGGTGGTACTTGCTGTTTAGTGTTCACATTCTCTAAAACCTATGTTTTGATCCGATGGCTGGAGTGTCTACGGAGACTGATGGTGGCCTGGACGTAGGCTCGATCGGATGGATGGTTTGAAAACTAATTTATTAAATAAATTAATTTTAAAATTAAATTAAAACACTCTAATGAAGGGTGATGTGAATAAAGGAATTATTATGTATAAATAAAAAGAAAAAAAAGTAGGAAAATAAATTTTGGATAGAAAATTAACACACAGACCACAATTTTTTATTTTTTTAATTAAACAATTCTTCGTGAATTTGTGGTATGACATTTACAAAATAAAATTTTATAACTGTAATTGGACTAAATATATAGCTAACAGCCCTTTTTAGTGCAAAATAATTTTCACAAATACCAAAAAAATTGCAAATTAATTAATATCAATCATTTTAGGGCCTGTTTATTTTATAAAAAATACTTTTCAGATATTTATAAAATACAAAAAAATAATTAATAAAATTTATTTTTGTATTAAATAAAAAATTAAATTATTTTTATAATTTGAGAATTTTATTAACATCTTTATATGGAATTATTTTCATGAAAAATATTTAAAAATAATTTATGTAAATAAAATTTTAAATATAAATTATTTTCTATAAATAAATAAAATTTTAATTACAATTTACATAAAAAATAATTTAAAATTGATTGTTAATACAACGAAATTTCAAAATAAAACCTGTTACATGTTTTACTAATAGATTATTAATGTTATCATTCATTAGATGGACTAACGAAAGATATACTTAGAAATTTTTTGATGATCAGAATTAGATCTTTTTTTTCTTTTTAAATATTTGTTGATATAAAAAATATATTAATATAATATAATTTATTTTTATTTTTCAAAAAAATGTTGATTCTAATTTTTAGTGTTAATATTAGATTTTTTTTTTTAATTTATTAATCCGTTGTTTAAAGATTTTAAAAAAATAAATATAACTGATATTTGTTTATTTACTAATATAAATATAAATTTATTTATTTTTTTATTTATAAACTTTAGAGGCCGAAGGGCATATTTGGAAATGTAATTATTTACGGTGAGCGCAAGGAATGACGTAACTAGAAGTTGATGGGTTGAGACTTGGACTACGAGAGAAAATCAGTAGATAAAAGTTAAGAATTTTTAAAACTTAAAATAAATTTTAATTATCAAAAAATTAAAAAATTTAAATAATTTGAAAGTTTCAACTCAACTCTAACCAACATTTATCTATTTTTTTTTTTTTTTTTTCAAATTTAAGCATTTTCATATTAATCCTCTAGATATTTAGAAAGAGAGAGGGAAGGGAGAAGGAGATATACAGAAATACAAACACCTATTTGAAATCAAAACTTAGCTAATAAGTTGGCGGAGATTGAAAAGAGGTCTAATAATTTAAGAAGGATCTGACTTGTTCAACTTAACAAGTGTGGATCACATGCCATATCACAACTATTTAATATTGAATAAGATAACTGTTTGTTAGTTAGTTGTTTTAGCAGTGTTTTATAAATATTAATCATTTTGATAATGATTAGCAAAAAATTAAATGAGATATTTTCATTATTTTAAAATATTAAATATTATCTTGTTAAATAAAGTTATTGTATTGAGAAGTAAAATAATTACTACAAACTTAATTTTATAAAAAGATATCCATTTAATTATTTTACTTAAATATTTTAATTAATTTTGCATAGGTTTAAATTTAAATTTAAATATGTAATCTAGATGTTGTTATGTGCAACTTTATATGTAATCCTGGTATGATCATCGCCTAAGCGTGCTAATTTATTGGGCTTTATTTTTAGAATGCAACTATTCAGTAAGTTATTGGCTTAAATCAATTTAGCATTGTTAGTAGAGATACATTTCAAACAAAAACTTCTTCTAAATATATTAGTAAATAAATATGAAAAAAATTAAAAGAACAAATTAAATGTGTTGTAAATATATAAAACACTGAGATAATAAAATTATTTTTTTAAATTTAAAATATAACAAAAAACTTTTACCCAAAATCCACCCAGTTATCAAAGCGAGTCTCACTCCTTTTGTCCAATTATTGGGCTCTAATTGTTGCAGAATGGACCTTATTTACTGGTTTGGATCCTTTCTCTAGAGGATAATGGCTAATTCCGCCATTTAATTAGGATTTTGAGGTTCCTCTTTATTTCAGCGTTCCAAATTCAGGCTTCCTAACAGAGTCTTGGATTGCAAACAGAATCGTGATTTTTGTCGGCCGAAGTTAATGCCATATTTGGTTAATTAATCTTGCTGGCTGATGAATGATTCAAAAGCCAACTATAACCAGAAGAATATCCCGTAATTTTCAACGTGAAACTCTTTCTTCTGTCACCCGATCATTTTTCAAAGGAAGAGAAGGGGGGAAGGGGTCGAGAACTGTCTGCGGGAGTAGACTAACGGCAACAGAGTTGGAAGCGTTAATGGCTTTGGAGGTCAAGCTCAATCGCAACATTTCGCAGAATGCGTTGAGCGTTCGTCCAGTTTCAAAGCACAATCTCCGTTCTTTGTGATAAACGAAAAAGAAGGAAGGATAAAAGCAAAATGATGATGGAGAGTGCGGATCTAGATGTTACTCAAAATCCCTAGATGTTCTATTTTATCAGAAGAGAAGCGAAGCATCACTTAATGGAGTTTTATTGGTAGATACAGTTTTCAACAAGTTCATCATTCCTTAAAACCGAACATATGTTACAACAATTAGGATATGGCATGGACCAGCAGTTACTATACATACAAAGCATACGTTCTGACTTCAGAACTAAAATAAGGTATTTGTCATTCTATCTGAAATGACTTCATAAAGC
This sequence comes from Manihot esculenta, assembly GCF_001659605.2. NCBI lineage: Eukaryota > Viridiplantae > Streptophyta > Magnoliopsida > Malpighiales > Euphorbiaceae > Manihot > Manihot esculenta. Next base: position 1,266,054 of record NC_035178.2, on the reverse strand, counting down.
TTTCTCTCCCACTACGCAGCAGAGGAAGACATACGAGTACAACCGCCTAATCAGCTCTGTAAGCACCATCGTCTTCAAGGCTGTTCACCCTTTCACATTCATCAATCCATTCACTATATCTGCAGCACATCAGCTGAATGAGTGGCTGTGATGAAAATATTAGCCAAACCAAACTATGCATTTAAACTTACATGTCTATGGGTTCAGTTAAAGCTGCAATAACAAACATAGAAAATGGTTAGTTGAACTCCAACATGTAAACATAAAATGTATAAAAGTGCAAAAGAAGGGAAGACTAAAGAGTAGAGGCAGTCATATATTCAAGGTACCACACTTCTCGAACGCTTCCAATGGTAGACACAGAAATTATCATCTTCAATAGGTAAATAAATAATAAACTAAACCAAACAACAACGTGAGTAGAAATATCCACATGTCTGAAATAACATCGGCAAGTATGTTAGATAGAAACTAACTGCATAAAATTTACAATGGTTTGTAATATTTAATGTCTGTTCAGAGTAAGAAACCCATTAGGCTTACAATTATCTGCCCTACAACTAAAATATCCTCCCATTTTATAGAGACTCTGGAGGTACAAGCAATTTAAATTTCTGCAAGTATATTGAACTTGTTCCAAGTGCCATAACTGTATGACCCAAGCCAAATCTATAGTTTCTTTTAGCTCAATGAGAAACTAGCTGACAACTGAAATTCCAAAAATTTGTTGCATTATCCAGCTAATAGTAACAGAAAGTCCACCAAAATTCCATGAGGGAATTAGGTATGCATAATGAGATAACCGACCTTGCAACTTTGGAAATTAATGATCTAGCCTTATATGCAGAGTTCGGGGTGGCCTTAGGATCTAAGAGTCTTGTGTTTTTGTGTTTTAATACTCAAAATGGAGTCCAGAAGATACAGAATATGGCATACCTGTGATGGTAGTGCTGAAGCTCTCTTGGCAAATCCCACATATTGCCTCACCAATCAAGTTCTTCATATCACTGAAGCAAAGTAAAAACAAACAAATTAACTGGTTCTAACAGCGAGCAGTAGATGTGGCACAGGTCAGCAGACAAGTTAAACTTAGAATATTTACAACTCAACTCAACAAAACTAAATCTAGATGGATAACATAACAGAACAGGCCACATGGATCTTTTTCCTCTATTCCACCCTACCATATTTCATATTCTCCATTAGAAATTACACCAAAATTACAATTTCAATGTGCACTACTTTCAGTCTCTCACTTGTGCTTTGTATTCCTATCTTAATGTAATTACCACTCCTCACTAGTACATTTACATTGATTTTCACTACATCTCCATCCTTACTCCTAGATTTACAACATTTTATATCTCATGCATTTTAATTTTATTTTTAGTCCTACCAAACTTAGTCCTTGGAAAGCTGGACTTACACTCTGTTATATTCTAGCTTAACTTCAATCTAGTTTCTTCTATCAGATCCACATAACTTCTAGCAGTTACTCATGCAACAAAACCATTTCATTCCACATCAAATCAGTTCCTCTCTCAAGATTCCCCAGCTTCTACAATTATATACTTGTCAGTTTCTTCCCCAAGACTCCACTTAGCTTCTGCCATTTTATTCCTAAATTTTTCTGGTTATTTGCCCTTCAGAAGAACAAAAGAACAAGGGAACTAGAAATGGAACTGTAATTCGTTCCATCAAGGTTTACATTGTCAGGTTATACACTATGATGTCAATTTCCTTTCCTATTTAAGAGTGCAAAAGTATTCCTTCCATGTGCAAAACTATTCCTTCCATGTGCAAATGTTAGGTGACAAAAGTAATTATGTCTAGCTAATATCTTAATTCAATTTTCACTTGTACACTCTCAACGAAAATAAAGAGCCGTTTCAACTACCAGGACCATAGGTTCGAATACTTGAGAATATCAAACCTGAGACCTGTAGCACATTTCTACCAAGGTTCCTTCGATCATTACAGAATCTTTTCGCTCTAAATGCTTTTCAAAGATCTAGAGTTTATTATGGATGTAAAAGTTGAACACAACCACAACAAAAGAAGACTTCCATCAAAAGGAGAAAAAAAAATCAAAATTCTTTTGCAAAGTTTCCTACAGAGGAAGTTTGGTAATACTATCAACTATCAGAGTAAAAAAGATAATAAATCAACACTTACATGCGACATTCAACACTTGTTCCATGATTGCAGAAAGGACAACTGAAAACAGTGTCCAGCTTGTCCATTCGCTTCTTAGGTGGAGGCTTTGCCCTTGATTTCCTTTTCCCCATTTTTCAAACAAGTCTGAACCAAATCAATCATAAAATATGAAGCAAGCTCATTAGCACGTATAATAGGCCCATTGCGCATGGAAATAACACATTAACAATCAATGCATTAGCAAAGGCCCCCTTCTTTATTTAAATCTCTTTTGACTTTAATAGCAGAGTTGCAGAGTTTAAGCCTGCAATAACACTGTGATGTGAAGGGCACAAATAATTAAATAAACATAGCGAGCATTGAGACGAGCAATTGTAACTCTTAACTATAAGATTGCTGATTATGGAAATTCATCAAAGAATATCAGAAGAAATAGAATCAGAAAGCTGATCACTTGCACCGCTCCTCGTTCTTATTGCGTGCAATTCAAATTCAATTAAGATGCCAACAAGTGTTAACATGGAGGACCCAAATGAAGAAGATGTGAGAATAAATGCTAAATGCTAAGATAGCCATTTGGCCTACTTAAGGAGAACATACAACTACGAAAAGTTAGAAAAGAGAAACACCGCCCGTCCAAATGCTTATTTCTTTTACTCGGGTAAAATTTCCCAGCACCAGAACACCTAATAGCCTAGAAATTAGCAAACCTTCTTCAGAAGGAAAATTAAAAAGGGGAAGAGAACATGTAATTGAAGCGAACATCACATCAACAAAGAAAATTTTAAACATGCACTAGTGAACGAAATTGGAAAAGCCCTAAAAAACCAAAAGCATTTATTCTAAAAACGCAAAAAAGATTAGAAGAACAGAAAATTAAAGAAAAAAGTCGAAGACCCTAAACTTTTAAAAACGTACCTTAATCAGCGCAGAGAATTTGGCACCGATTACTGAAAGAGAGCCAGGCGAAAATGAGAAGCGGGAGCGTACAACCTGATATTTCTGGACTAGGGACTTGAACAGAAAATAATAATAGTAATAATAGAAATGAGATCCAGTCAACGGCGTAGTATTTCCACCCGCCCTAGTGAATTTTCCTTGCGATTCTAAAAATTTTGACTCCATTCCAAAATAATTTTTATTTGAAAATTATATATTTTATAAAAATAATTTTCAACAAAATAAACTTAATTTTAATTTTAATTTTAATTTAAGAATAAATCTTTTTAATAAATTTATATATACAAATATTAAAATGTGTAATTAAAAAAAATAACTTTCTCTTTTTCTAAATGGGAGAGTCATTCTTTAAAAAGAAAAGGATATTTAAAATAGTACTACTATGAGAGGGAAAAAGGGAAATTAAATGATTAATTGATGTAAAATATTAAGTTGTGAAACTTAAAATTCTTAGCAAGATTAGACAAATATACATTACAGGCACCTTCTTGTCTTCCAAAACTAGTTTATTATAGAATCCAAAATTCCATCAACGCATAAAATATCAGATCTGTTTTTTTAAAATTTTTAGATTTTTTACTTTTTCAAATAAAAAAAAAAATTTTCTCAACCCCTAGTCCAAAAACAATTTTTTCTCAAATTAAGGTGAAATAAGATTCTATCGCATTTTTATATTAAAGTAAAAGGAGATTCTATCGCATTTCGGTAAGATTTTATCGCATTTCGGTGGAGGCTACTGCGCTTTTAAAACACGATAAAAAATAATAAATTAAAAAAAATTAGTAAAAAATAATAAATTTAAAAAAATTAATTTAAATATATTACCACATTTTCATGTGCGGTAACGTATGAGTGCCCGTGTCAATTAATTTCAATTATAAATTTAATTTTTATTTAATTAATTATTATATTTTATTAATTAAATTAATTATATATTAAATTTATAAATTATAATTATACAAATTATGATAATGTTAATATTAATTAATTTTTTTAATTAATTATTATATTATATTTTATTAATTTAATTAATTATATATTAAATTTATAAAATATAGTTGTAAAAATTATATTAATATTAATTAATTTAAATTATTTATAATATAATATTATATTTATCACTTTATTTTATTAATTTATATAATTTAATTAATGCTAAAGATATATATAAATGTATTAATATAATTTATTTTACAAATATATTAATTAATGTTAAGGATATATAAAATTTATTTTATTAATCATATTTATCAATATAGATATTATAAAAAATTAAATAAAAAAATATAACTAAATATTTAGAAACAGTGAAATATAATAAAAATAAGTTAATATATATACAAATAATAAAATCAAAAATTTTATCAAAAAAATAATATTAAGGATGATAAAAGTCTTTTTATTTTTGAGAAGATAGTTCTATATGACTGGTGTTATCATTTATATTTTCACTTTTTATTAATATTTGTAAGAATATAAAAGTTGATCTTTGTATTCACCTCACCCCAGTTTAGAGCCAGACCTATGAAAATAGCTCATTACTTAAAAATTCTCAAGCCACTCACGCGAACTGGGTCCAGTCTGCTCAGCCTCACAACCGAGCTTCATCTGGCTTTCTCCACCAGGCCGACCTGGTCTTCACTGCACCTCGGGCCGATCCCATTTGGGCCCAACTTTGTTCCTATACTCTGGCCCAGCCCGGAACCCGAAGAAGGATTCATCCATCCGACTCGTAGACCCGCCTATACGCGCACAGAGAGAATCAAATGTCGTTATGCATGGGGCAGATATCTGATTCTCTCGTACGTTCGTATCAGCGTAGCAGGGATAGGTGGTCTAATGATACTCGTTTTGTTGGCACGTCACTAACAAATAAAATAAAACATATAAAAGGAGAAATACTTCTAAATTTTACAGAACCCATTGTAAAAATCTTATTTCTCTGGATCTCAGATCATCAAAAATATTAAAAATTTAAAGTATTTTGCGAGGAATATAAGAGAATAAAAGAAATTATGAGAAAAAATATAAAATAAAATAAAATTTAATTTTTTTATAATTCACAAATATTTATATTAAATATTTATAAATTAATTGTAATAAAAATAATAAGATAAAATGATAAATATAAAAAATATAATATTTTATTGTAAATAAATTAAAACCATTAATATTTATGATAATATTAATATAATTTTTGTAATTATATTTATATAAATTTAATATATAATTACTTAAATTATATAAATTAATAAAATAGATTAATAAATATAATATTATATTATATTATAAATAATTTAAATTAATTAATATTAATATTAATATTAATATTAATATAATTTTTATAATTATATTTTATTAATTTAATATATAATTAAATAAATTAAATTAATAAAATATAATAATTAATTAAATAAAAATTAAATTTATAATTAAAAATAATTAAATGCAGATCTGCAGCACTCATGCATTAATGTATTTAAATTATGTTTTTTTTTAATTTAATTTTTTTCTACCGCATCTAAAACGTGCGGTAAACTACCTTTAAAGTGCGGAAAAAATTTTCTCCTTTCACTTGGAAAAGCAAAAAGCCCAAAATTTTCTAACATAAGAAATTCAAGTACCCATCTGAAAACTCTGTACAATCTGGACAAGCCAATTAGAAGACCCAAAGAAACATAATTTAAGTACTTAAATTATTGTTCCTATTCTATTAATGGTAAAATTTGATAAAAATTAATTTAACACAACATAAAAATGGGAAAGCATTGTAATCCACCCTTCCCCAACAGAGGTTCAGAGAAAAGCCATTCTAATTGCTGATGACGGGTTAGAGATTCTCCTGTGAATGCATCTATGTTTCTGGTTTTTCACCAAGGCCAGAAATTGATCCAAGTGTCACAATAGTCACCTACTTTCTCTCATTTTCTTGTATTCTTCAAGGCTCAGTAACGAAGCCTTGGTCTTCAGCCAATCTGCTGGCTTTGGCATTATAATAGCAATGTATCCTTCTCTATCTGCCTGCAATTTAGCAGAGAAAACACATCTGACTCTGAATTTGAATCACCAAACAACTAATTCATATAGCAAATGGCAATGGCTGATCTAATCATCAACCAAATAAACGTATTTGATATCATGGTTGTGATGACAAGCCTGTTCTGCATAATTGAGATGCTCTTGAAATTATGTATCTATAGAAAAAAATGTATGGAGTTCTGGAGGCTCCTCTTATTGGCACCAGACAGTGGTCACAGTCGCTGTCATTACCTCTGAATCAGGATGCTTTAATCCCGCGTATCAGAATCCAGATTTAATCTTCATCTAATTCTATGAACTATTAACAACCTCCAGAAGGAGAAAGAAAGGAAACTACTACCTGATATGCTTGCAATTGCAAAATTTCAACTCTTGAAGAAAAATAGAATATTTGTAGGAGTAGTTTCATGAACAGCTAATAACTATTAAACACTTAAATGAATACAAAAAATACAAGAAGAAAAAGTTTGCCATAGCATGAGTAGCCGAAAAACACGCTGGCCTGAGTAGAATAACTAGGAAAATCTAATGCTTCAGCTCGCTATCATTACTGAGTAATAATTTAATCATCCATATATGGTATAATTTTTTGCACCAAAAGGATATTTGTTGTCCATAAAGGGCCATTCTTACCGAAGAATTAAGCAATTCCGGCTGTTTGATTAGCTTATCATTTACTTCCAACAGTGAGCCTTTAACACAACATCTGTCAAAAATCAACACAAGTTCAACTTCAACAACTTAAACCTGGGTAGAGGAGAGGCAGAAGGGGTGAGGCAGAGAAACAGTTGTACCTAACAATGTAGGAAGAATCCTGAGTGCAAACTTTACACAAAGCTGTGTTGGATTCAAAGTGTTGTGCATTCTGCAAAAAATACTCCCTCAGTTCAAAAACATCAGATAAATGAACATATAAAAGAGATAAAACGCTATAATTAGATGCACTATTACAACGAGGAATCTGTATGTTCTCTAGAAATTTTATACTCATTTCAAAATTATGCATCCAGAAGCCCAAGATGATGATGATGGTTTCCATGTATGTACAGAGCCGAATCATGTCTCAGCTTACAAGTAGCAAAACCATAGCCTCCATTGGAATGTTAAGAATTATGATCACTGCCAATAAGCTATTTAGAAAGGTGTCAACCTAAGTTATTTAGTTTCTACACAAAGGGAATAATAAACCAATTCCCATAACAGCTTAGCAGCCCAAGCAAGGCCCTTTAAACCCAAATCAGTATTCGGATTATGCAACTTCAAATTGGAAAAACTAGCCTATCAGCTAACACTATAATGCTACGTTTGGTAAGATTAATTCAAGGCAAGTGAACAACTTTGATTGCATTATATTTCATTATGGTTTACTCAAACATAGGAAGCTTTAAAAGAACAACAGGAAAGGGACACCTTTTTGCGCTTTCCGGTGACCTTCATGCCACTCCGATCGGACTTGCCAACATTAAAATCAACGGCCGTGATTCCTCTTCCATCCTTAAAAGCCACATGGGTAGGAGCCAGTCCGATCACACACAAACTTCCGAACACAAAAAAGAGCCAACATTGTATTCAACAGTAAACCAAACACAACTTCAAACGAAGAAAAAAAAAGGTTAGAAGTTATACCCATTGGCATGGCGATAAACGTACTGGTCGTGTCCTGGCTTTATAAAATCTGAAACAAAATTCATAAAAGGAAACATCAAAACAATTTGCTTAAGGCTTATGCATAGTGAGCAATTCAGGACTAAGCAAGAAAACAGAGCAAGTACAGAACCTGGAGCAACATAAGAGACGAAGTTGGTCTCAATTGAAGAGGGTGGAGCGAGAGGAAGATCGCGGACGTCAGGTAAGAGGAGCTTATGCAACTCTTCATCAGCAACTTGATTTTGGTAAAAAACTTGAACTGGTTTTGATTCTGGTTCCTGGGTTAGATTATCTTGTACTGCGGTTTCGATAATATTTGATTCCTGGATTGCTTGATTGCTCATTGAATTTAAGCGTTAAAGAGAAGAGGATAGATTTGCCTGCCACCGGTTCCAGTTTCAGTTCGGATAGGTTAGTCTTCCTGTACCCGACGGCTCTGGCTGTTTATGTACTGGAGGGCTAAGGCTCATGATATGGGCCTCATGGGCTTTTCGGTTGTTTTGGGCTTTGTAGTTTCCACTTACCAAAAAATAAAAAGTAAGTGTTGTAATTTAAATTAAATTAATTTTTTTTTAAAAAAAGAAATAAAACTAAATGGATGCAGAGACAAAAGTGAGAATGGGGTTTGGTAGGAAACGTGAGGGCTGCCCACAACTGCATGTAACATGTAATCATCTAAAAAATAAGCCCTGTCTTGTTCGGCGGGCACTGAAGCTCATAGCTACTTTTGTTTTAAAAGACGATGTCTGGGAACTCACAGTTGAATGCAACTGTGCGAAGCACACTTGTCTTTTTCTTTTTCTTTTTTTTTTCTTTTCCCCAACAAAAAGGACAATATCTCAAGATTTCTCTGAAATTTTAACATTATTTAACTTACAAGGTTAAAATGTTTGCGTTAATTCAGGAACTAGTTTAGTTCGAGTTCTTGGGAAAAACCATTATATTAATTTTTACCTCTCTGATATGATCAACAGCCAAAAGCTGCTCTTTCCTAGCATAAGCATATAACAACAGAGGCAGGGCATATGAGGTACTAGCGATGAAGGAAAAAGCCAAAAAGCTACACAGATGGGTTCAAGTGAAACAACAATAACATTTATTCATTTTACAAGCACAAAGTGTAAAATGTAAAAAGGAAAAAGGAAAATTACAAAGCTCATGGTAACAAATTATGTATGCTTAAGCAGCTGCAACTTCTTATTTTGCAGCAAATCCTGAAAGTTTCTCGCAATTACTGTGTGTCAAGTTCTGTGCTTTCTGGGTTTAGAGTTCATGGGATGGTTATCATCTCTTCTGATGAGAAACAGCAAAAGAATGTGGCGGGCTGCTCTATAAATCATAAGCACGCCTCTGCCAAATCAAACCCTCAACTCCAAAACCCATGATGATTTAACTTCAGAATTGTACTGCGGTAGTGAAAGTTTGGCCAAATGCCCATTTTGCTGGAACGATGTCGTTGAGTAATCTGGTCTCCCCATCAGTAGTTGTGACTCTGAAAGATAGAGATTGCCCATTGAGATAAGCATTGGATTGCCAATTAGCTCCCCAGTTTCTTGACATTGTCATCCACCCTGTTTTTGAACCTTTAATTGATACAGATTTGACGGAACCACCTCCTGCCACATTGCTTATCAACACAAGCTCGAAATAGTCTCTTCCGTTAACTGTGAATCTAACTCCACCGCTTTTCTCGCATGGAACCCTGTACCGATGATTCCCAGAGCCTTAGATTCATCCAGCTAATTGGGTTGCAAAAATTTAAAAGCCTAAGCCTTCACCTATACATGGAATTATCCCAAGGAGAAAAAAATAAAAAGTTGGTACCTTTGGAACATAACAGGGATGATCCCACCTCTGTAGATGCCAATCTTTTCCCAAGCAGGCTGAGCCATGTCGAAGTGCTGGAGGGGAGGGTTGCACCAGCCTCCATTGTTGTTTGGAAGGGCAAAATTTGGTGGGCAGAAATTGGTTGCAGTAATGGTCACAGATGTGCCTTTAATACACCACCTGGGATCAGCTTGAGAATCACACATGATTCTGTAGCACTGTCCACATGAAGCTCCATCATTGAATAAAGCAGTACTTAAAGCAGCAGTGCTGGTCCCATAGCCAGTTGAATACAGGTTACCATATCCACAAGCTCCCCCTGTAGCCAGAAAATAATATGAAAACAAGTGAAATATTATTCCTGAAGATAAACAATGAAGAGAGAGAAGTAGAATAGCTGCATACCCATAGTTCCTGAAGCATCACTTCCTCCATAAAAAGTAGCATGAGCTTTTGTCCACCCAGAAGCCGCAAAGGCATTAACATTTATAGCTGAAAAACAGAAAAGTTGTAGCAAGATTAGCATTGCAAGGACCAGCTTCGCCATTTTCTCAGGGGCAAAAATGATGAATAGGGAGAAAATAGGAAGACAATTGAGGGTGAATATCTAGAGATAGGAGACTCTGTATTTACATTTATTGGCATTTCCCAAGTGCAGAGTGGCTCTATAAATAAAGGATCAACTAGCTGATACTGAATTCAAGAACCTCACATGTGGGCTCCGCAAGAAAGAGAAACATGGAAACTTTCTCCTTTTTTTATTTATTTTTAAATATTGAATTATCTTCTGCATAATTCAATTATTTCCACGTTCTCTTACCTCTGCCATTGCATAAGCCCCACATGGCCTTCCCCAAGAGAGAGCCGTGAAAAACTTGAAAAACCCACAAAACCCAATTGCTCCCCTGGCCCTGTATTTGGCTTTCTTTAATGCGTCGGTTGTTTGTTGCCATCTGAAGATAAATCTAAAACCCTAATCTTCGGTTACATGTTTCTGAGGCTGAATATTTTAGGTTAGATCATATCCGGCTTCTTCACATGGCATTGCTTTGACCCATTTGATAGAAATGCCATTATTTATGTTTAGGTGTCTTCTCATGCACATGCACCCATTTTTTTAACAATTGGCGGTGATGGGTTCTTGTTGCATTATCTTCTGCTGTTACTCTGATCTGATAAATAGAAGGTTTATCAAGTCTTCATCTAGATCCTCATCACCATTGTTGGACCACATTCCGATACATGGATCTATCATCCAGATTTCACGAAGACAATCATAATCACAATCACAATCACAATCAAACCAATTGGGTGTCGACGGATCATATAGCATATGCCAAGCCAACCTTAACAGGAACTTGGAAGGTGAAAGCTTTTAAAGGCTGAGAGATAATCATTTGGTAAATTTGGAGTTCATCCACAGGAACAAGAGAAATTCACATAGAACATTAGGTACCTTTAAAAAAAACGAAGACAGCATATATTCGAATCCATTAACAGGTACAGTTTTATTAAACTTGCCATGTGAGTATATTCTATTCTGTTCTACCAGAGACATTATTATGCATGTGTCGTGAGCCGGAACGGAAGAGTTTGATATTTCTTTTGGTATAATAAAAATTATATTACAGGGAAAATAAATCCGTCATTGAAAATTAATAGTATCGCGCTGCCAAATATTAGGGTTTAAACACTAGCACAGCCTCCTACAATAGTATAAGAGTTAATAACAATTTTAATATATACATTTTTTATATTTAATATTTGAAAATACATAAATATAGGGAGTATTAATTAAATATACTAATTAGTGTTAATGCAAATATGACTTGAATAATTTAATAAAAAAAATAAAATATTAAATAATAACAATAAACAAAAGCAATAAGTGATTTGTCGCAACTCTAAGGTAAAGGTAGCACATGTCAATTACAGAACCATGCTTCTGTTTTTCATATACATTTGTATAGGATGATATTTTAATTTTATTAATAATTACTGTATATTTTATTTTATCATTTTATATAGACTAATTTTTTTTGTCAAATTTTACAATAAAAATATCATAATATTATAAAAATAAAATAAATATTATTGAACTAATAATAATAATAATATTATTATTAAAATTTTCATGTCATCTTTCAATAAATTTAATTACAAAGCCCTTGGATTTAGTTAATTAATTATAAAAAAAAATTACCACTTAATTATTAAAATTAAGATTATAAGGACAATAATAATAATAATACTTAAATGAAAAATATAAAAATAATTAGCATGAAATATAAAACTGTTAATCATATGAAGCAAATGCAAGCTTTTATTAAAGAATGCGACATATAATAAAAGCAAATCAAACTCTTTAAAGAAATGACATGTGGCAATATGAAAGGGGAAATATAAATAATGAATAGATAGATAAATGTCGGTATATTCCTTTAAATAAAATAAAAAAAGCTAGTTTCTTTGGTCTATATGGATCATTTTGTAATACCCGGCTAGACTCCGGTATCGGAATTCCTACCGTCCGGTGGAATCTCGGATGTCGGAAGCCTCTAGTAGGGTAAAACCATGTTTTTATGAAATGTTTTAATGTGTTTTATGTTTTAAACATGAAAGAAAATGAGTTTTTGCTCTAGGGATGGACTGGTTACCTACCCATGGTGCTACCTTGGACTGCAGGGACAAGGTAGTCAGGTTCAGAGGTCAGGATGGGTCTGAGGTCGTCTTCAGAGGAGACAAGAGGGGTACACCTAGAGGTCTGATATCAGCCCTTCAGGCTCGTAGGTTGCTTAGGAAGGGATGTCAGGGGTATTTGGCTCATGTGAGAGAGCTTAGCAGTCAGGTCAGAGAGCCCGCCTCAGTGCCAGTGGTTAGAGAATTCTTAGATGTGTTCCCAGACGAGCTGCCAGGTTTACCACCTGCTAGGGAGATAGAGTTCGAGATAGAACTGATGCCTGGAACCCGACCGATCTCTATCCCTCCCTACAGGATGGCGCCAGCAGAATTGAAAGAGTTGAAGGAGCAATTGCAGGAGCTGGTAGACAAGGGCTTCATCCGACCGAGTACCTCACCCTGGGGTGCTCCAGTTTTGTTTGTGAGAAAGAAGGATGGATCCCTTAGGCTTTGTATCGACTACAGGCAGTTGAACAAAGTCACTACCAAGAACAAGTATCCGTTGCCAAGGATCGACGATCTATTCGACCAGCTAGCAGGAGCGGGTTGTTTCTCCAAAATAGATCTGAGGCCCGGGTATCATCAGTTGAGGATCAGGGAAGAGGATGTGCCAAAGACAGCTTTCAGGACCAGATATGGGTATTTTGAGTTCCTTGTGATGCCGTTCGGGTTAACCAACGCCCCTGCAGCATTCATGGATCTCATGAATAGAGTGTTTAGTCAGTATCTGGATCACTTCGTTATTGTCTTCATAGATGATATCCTAGTGTATTCCAGGAATGCAGAGGAGCATGCCCATCATCTGAGAATGGTTCTACAGACCTTGAGGGAGCATGGCTTGTATGCCAAGTTCTCCAAGTGTGAGTTCTGGCTGAGGAGCATTTCCTTCTTGGGGCATGTGGTGTCAGAAAATGGTATAGAGGTAGACCCCAAGAAGGTAGAAGCTGTGGCTAACTGGCCTAGACCCACTTCAGTGACGGAGATCAGGAGTTTCTTGGGTTTGGCAGGTTACTACAGGAGGTTCGTTCAGGACTTCTCAAAAATAGCAGCTCCTCTGACCAGGCTAACCAGGAAGAACCAGAAGTTTATGTGGACTGACCAGTGCGAAGAGAGTTTTGAAGAGCTTAAGAAGAGGTTGACTTCAGCACCAGTGTTAGCTCTGCCATCTAGTGATACGGACTTTACAGTCTTTTGTGATGCGTCCTGTGTGGGACTGGGTTGTGTACTAATGCAGAATGAGAAGGTGATTGCTTATGCTTCTAGGCAACTAAAGAAGCATGAGTTGAACTACCCCACACACGACCTTGAGATGGCAGCAGTTATCTTTGCACTCAAGATGTGGAGGCATTACCTCTATGGGGTAAAATGTGAGATCTTCACAGATCATAAGAGCCTGCAGTACATCCTGAGTCAAAGAGATTTGAACTTGAGACAGAGGAGATGGGTAGAGCTGCTAAGTGACTATGATTGCAAGATTCAGTATCATCCGGGTAAGGCGAATGTCGTGGCAGACGCCCTAAGCCGGAAGTCACTAGGTAGTCTATCCCACATCACGGCAGAGAGGAGACCAGTGGTGAAGGAGTTTTACAAGCTCATTGAGGAAGGTCTACAGTTAAAGTTGTCTGGTACAGGTGCTTTAGTTGCTCAGATGAAAGTGACACCTGTGTTTCTGGAGCAAGTGGCTCAGAAACAGCATGAGGACCCAGAGTTAGTGAAGATTGCCAGGACTGTTCAGTCAGGCAAAGACAGCGAGTTCAGATTCGACAACAAGGGGATCCTCCGCTATGGGAGTCGTTTATGTGTACCAGATGACATAGGGCTAAAAGGAGACATTATGAGAGAGGCTCATAATGCAAGATACAGCATTCACCCCGGAGCCACCAAAATGTATCAGGATCTGAAGAAAGTTTATTGGTGGCCAGCTATGAAGAGAGAAGTGGCACAGTTTGTGTCAGCCTGCGAAGTTTGTCAGAGGGTGAAGCTGGAACATCAGAAGCTGGCTGGAATGCTTAACCCGCTACCTATCCCAGAGTGGAAATGGGAGAATATAGCTATGGACTTCGTAGTGGGGTTACCGGCGACATCCAACAGATTGGACTCCATATGGGTGATTGTGGACAGACTCACCAAATCTGCTCACTTCATCCCTGTCAAGAGTGGCTATTCTGTGGACAAGTTGGCGCAGGTGTACGTTGATGAGATAGTCAAACTGAATGGGGTTCCTGTTTCTATTGTGTCAGATAGAGGACCCCAGTTCACCTCCAGGTTTTGGCCGAGTCTGCAGGATGCCATGGGTACCAGATTGGATTTCAGCACTGCCTTCCATCCACAGACAGACGGACAGTCAGAGAGGACCATCCAAACCATAGAAGATATGCTGAGAATGTGTGTGCTGGACTTTGGCGGTTCTTGGAGGCAGCATCTACCTTTGGTGGAGTTTGCCTACAATAACAGCCATCATGCTAGCATTGGGATGGCTCCATATGAAGCTTTATATGGAAGGAAGTGCAGGTCACCTGTTTGCTGGGAAGAAGTTGGAGAAAAGGCCTTGGCAGGGCCTGAGCTAGTAGAGATCACCAGCAGGGTGGTACCCTTAATCAGAGAAAGAATCAAGACTGCTGCAAGCAGACAGAAGAGTTATGCAGACATCCGCAGAAGACTAGTAGAGTTTCAGGAGGGGGATCTGGTATTGCTCAAGGTGTCTCCAATGAAAGGAGTGGTTCGGTTCGGGAAGAAGGGTAAGCTGGCTCCGCGGTACATCGGACCCTTTGAAGTCCTGCAAAGGATTGGGAATGTATCGTACAAGTTGGATTTACCTGCTTCAATGAAGAGAATCCATCCGGTTTTCCATGTTTCTATGTTGAGAAAATTCGTGTCAGATCCGGGCAAGGTTCTTAGTGAGCCTGATGTGGAGATCCAAGAGGATCTCACCTATGTTGAGCAGCCGGTACGGATCCTAGACACCCAGATCAGAAAGCTAAGAAACAAGGAAATCCCGATGGTGAAAGTCCTGTGGAACCACCACAATATGGAAGAATGCACTTGGGAGACACGGGAGTCCATGCTCCGGCAATATCCTCATCTCTTTTAAGGTTAGTCTCTATGTGTTTTATGTTGTATGCCTTACATGTGCTAGTTGAGGAACATTCGGGGACGAATGTTCTTAAGGGGGGGAGAATGTAATACCCGGCTAGACTCCGGTATCGGAATTCCTACCGTCCGGTGGAATCTCGGATGTCGGAAACCTCTAGCAGGGTAAAACCATGTTTTTATGAAATGTTTTAATGTGTTTTATGTTTTAAGCATGAAAGAAAATGAGTTTTTGCATGAAAATAGCATTGGAGGAAAACTCAGGTTCGGCCGCCGAACCTCAAGTTCGGCTGCCGAACATGCATGCGTTGCGGGTGTGCTTTAGGCCCCCGAAAGCATAAGTGAGGGAAGTCCAGGTTCGGCCGCCGAACATGGCATGCATGCGGAGGCACTTTCGGCCCCCGAACGTGGTCTGGCCAGCCACTATAAAAGGGTCCCTTAGCCGAAAACGGGCGAGCTTTTCCCCATTTTCGGCCAAGGTGAGCTCTCCGCCGTCCCTCACCCATGTGTGATGTTCTTCCTCTAAATATTTCAAGATTATCACTTGTTTTAACTTGGTTTTGAAGATTTAAGCTTTTGAGCAAAGTTTTGGAGCTTGGAGGTTCAAGAACCAAATCTCTCCCAACTCCGAGTTTTTGGGTCGTCTCTCTCGATCTTCAAGAGGTAAGAGCCGATCTTAAGCTCGTTTTATGTTTTGAATAAGTTTTATGCAAGATCTATGGGTTAGAATGCATGTTTAGGTTATGGTTATGTTTATGGGTATAAATGTGTGTTCTTGAACAATGTGGATGCTTGATGTGTTGTAGATGGGGTTTATGATGGTTTGAGACCCCTAGGAACATGTATGCTTGCGTTTGTGTGTTGTAGAATAGGTTTGATGCATGTTTGATAAGTTTGGAGGCAAAATGTGCATTGGGAGCCAAGTTTCTGCCCTTTGGCAGAAACCAGGTTCGGCAGCCGAAGGAACTTTCGGCCGCCGAACATGGCTGGGGAGGCAGCCTTTCGGCTGCCGAAGCTTGCCCCCGAAAGGAGACTTTCGTCTCTGTCTGGCAGTTTCGGCCGCCGAAGGTGCCGCCGAACATGCATGAGTTTCGTCTCTGTCTGGGAGTTTCGGCCGCCGAAGGTGCCGCCGAACCTGCCTGACTTTCGGCTCTGGAGGGACTTTCGGCCGCCGAACCTGCCGCCGAAAGTGCCCTGTCCAGGCCTCCTTTGCATGTTTTTCTATGGTTGTTTCATGATGTTTTAGGGGGTTTTTGGGGAGTAGTTTAGAGATATGTTCTAGTATGTTTGGTCCCTCATTTGAGTCCACCTGTGTAGGTTCGGACCCGAGGAACCGAGGACCCCAGCAGTAAGTTCAGCTGCTTTGGTGTTGTCAGAGTCAGCCAGAGGTGAGTGGAACTAAACTTAATCTTTTAAATTAAATGTTTTATCATGTTTCATGCATCATGATTATGCAATAGGATGATTGCATTAGTTTCACGAATATGCCGCATTGCATCGATTGTTGTTGATGTGGGTGAATGTTGGATGACCCAATTAGTCCATGACAGGAAGACCAGGACCCCATTCTACGGCCTGGCACAGAGTAAGGAAAGACCAGGACCCCATTCTACGGCCTGGCATGGTTATGGACTCGAAGACCAGGCGCCCAGAGGAGGCCCTGGGATAATGGTAAGTAATGTATGTATAACAGGAAGACCAGGACCCCATACTACGGCCTGGCACAGAGTTAGCTTGGACTAATTGGTGACAAGTTCGCCCAACCCTTATGTGAATTGTCTGTGTTATGACGCATTTCATAGAGCATAGTGTTAATATGTTTTATAGTCCTACTCACTGGGCTTTTAGCTCACCCCTCTCCCTTTACCCCCAGGCTTGCAGGTACAGTATAGAGCAGGAGTCCGAATAGAGTAAAGAATTCATGTTTATGTAATAGCTAGTAATGGACATGATCATATTGTAATGTAAAGTCTTAATCAGTATAGTTATGTAATGAGATGATGTATATGGATGTTAGTGGTGTGCTTGACCATAGATTGTTGTATCCCTTTTAATACATGATCTTAGAGACTTTTATGATGTTTATGTAACCAACTCAGCATATGTTATGTCACCCATTGGGGACACTGTTGAGATCCCACAGAGGGATCAATGTTATGACAATATTTATGCACAGGTTGAGTTTGGTTGATGTTCATGGAAAGAAAAGTTTTAATTTTTATGTATGTTGTTGATCATGTATGGGATTAAGCAGGTTTTCAGGATGCATGTCAGGCTTGCTACGGGTCCCGGCGGCCTTAAGTCGACCCGGATCCTAGCGCCGGTAGCGGTCCGATTTTCGGTTCGTTACACATTTATTATTTAATCTCCCTATATATATATATATATATATATATATATATATATATATATATATATATATATATATATATATAAAGCCTCCCGGGGTGATGATCTGAGATCCAATTGAATAGGGTTTTACAAGGGTTTTGTGTTACTGAATAAGGCCTTAGCTTTCTGAGGAGGGGACTCCTCTTTTATACATTGTCTTGCTTGCTGGTGACGTGTAAAGGTCTTTCCAGGATTGGGCCACGCGTCTCTGCCATGCGGATTCGGAGGTACTAGGGTATCAGCCGCCTGCTCCATGCGTAACGGCCTCTGATTCTCCTCGTGCGTACGTTCGAGCGGATCTGCCAGGCTGTCTGGTGAATATTACTCCGGATCCTGGGCCGGGCTGAGAGTTGGGCCGGATGCTAAGCCTGAGTGGGGAGGGTCTGCTTCGTGCGGGCCGGGCCGACTTGAGTGAGGAAGATGGGCCGAGCCCGGCCTTGAAGGTTGGATGAGCCAGGCTTGTTATATACATCAGGTATGCGGGCCCCTACGTCGTGGGCCTTGGGCTGTGGTCAAGCCCCTGGTCTGGGGTGAAGGAATCCAGCGGTCATCAATTGCCCCTTCACCTTTTCGGCTGTTTATTGCTCCAACTGCCGAGGGGGTGAATATCAAGAACTATTATGATCGCGTCTGTTCGGGTTCAGGTGTCTTAATAACATCCTTTCATCTTTCAGTCGTTGCGCAGTTTTTGAATTCTATCTGCTCTTTCCTCTTTCTGTCTTTTCTCTATTTTTCTCGTCCTCTGCCGCCTTTACTTTCTTGTCATCATTATCTGGACATCTCCTTTCTTTCCTTTTCTGTGAATATCTTTTAGAAATCTGACATCATTAGCTTAGGGTCTATTGTAGCTCTGCCCCATGCTAAGTCCTCAGGCTCCGAGTATATATCAGTGCCAGCTTTTCTTCATTCTCGGGCCTTCTGTTGAAGCGAGAAATTCTTGTTTTATCTGTGGCAGGTCTATCCGACGCCTTCTTCAAACAGATTGCCTTGCGCCCCAGAGGTTTGTCTCGATTGTGCTCTCATCATCTTAAGGGAGAACTGTTTCTGACTTGTCCCTGTTTTGAAACTTTTGGCAGTTCCTGAGGTAAAAATGGGTCAGTTCAAAATTCTTGAAAATTCAGTGTTACCTCTAAGGCGTCTGGATGGTGCATTGAAGATTCTTCGGATATGGCAGGCGAAGGGCGAGACCATTCAGCAAGCTGCTGAAACTGATTTACCCAGGTCGTCTGGCCGGCCTCCTCCTCTGCTTGTTGTCCGGGCTTCAGGGAAGTTCTGGACTGTTGAGGGGTTCGATCTTACTTTGCCTTTTTCCACAGGGAAACAGGGAATTTCATCGATGCCCCTGTTGTCCTCTTTTGATATAAACGGGAGTGGCGCCGGCGCTCAGCTTGCTGTTCTTTTTGGTGTGAAGTACCAGTATTATTATTCCCTTTGGTGTGAAGTACCAGTATTACGTGAGACTGGGATCTGCTGCACTCAGTCAGGTCTCCAGCGATTTATTCGAATGTGTACTTCGCGATCTCTTCGGGGCCATAGCCTCGAAGACTTATGTTTTTCATGTGTGATGCACGGCCGGCATACCATATCTGAGCTAGTTCGAATGTATCGTGCATCACACTTGGATAACCGGACGTTCGCCCAGGGGAACAGTGAGAAATGCTTATGGGAATCAACTTGTTCAGTTCCCCTGTAATAGCGAGACAGATCTTGGCCTTTTCTGAAAAACTCTCACTCCGAGCTACGAGAAGTCCTCCGAGCTGAAGACTAGAATAGTAGGGTAGGTAATAGTCGTAGATGAGGAAGTATCTGGATATGTAAATTCTTTAAGAATAGTCTTTTATCCCGTAGTGTAGGCCTTTGTAACGTGCTGTAATGTGCTTTTCTTTTAATGAAGCTCTTGTTCTGCTCTCATGCTTAAGCTGTTCTTCTTCTATTATGCGTGAAATACTTTAGATTGCTCGCCTTATCATTTTAACCAACTGAGCTCTGTCCTGCTTTTTTCCGAGCTAATCTAACCTATCTGCGAGCTCTGATGAGTTGAACTCCGGATCCACTTAGTCAACTGGGCCTCCAAGTTTTCGAACTGGACTGTCTGACCGACCTGTGAGCTCGGTCTTTACTTCGATGAATTGAGCTTTGAGTCTCCTTCATCCGATCGGGCTCTCAGGTCATGTTGTCCGAGCTGAATTGACCGACCTGAGAGTTTTGTCTTTGCTTAGTGAAATGAGCTCTGAGTTTCCTTTAGCTAGCCGAGCTCTCAAGTCATGCTGTCTGAGCTGGACTAATCCGACCTCTGAGCTCGGCTTTATATGAGTTGAACTCTAAGCTCTCAGCTTTGTATGACTCCGAGGTGCTTTTGGCGCCTTTTTCCGATCTTCCACCCTTTGTTTAGTAGTGGTAAATCAAATCTTATAACTTTTTAAGTGATGCGTAAGTCTGACCTTTATCATGCTCCCATTTGCTTGTACTTTTAAGTCTTTTCATGACTTGCCCCTCTGTTTCCACGGCATTGACTATAAGTAGTAGGCTAAGTTGCTCTGACTGATGATTTGGGCCTGTATTATGTGAATGGCGAATGGGCTTTTAAATGATGGACTGTCATCGTATACTTGGCCCTTGATAGATGTAGAGAAGCCCAGCGATCATCCTTTTGCCCCTTTACCGTCTGGCCGGTGATTTCCTAACCGTTCGAGAGGGTAAACTTCGAGAACAATTAATGATCGCGCCGCTCCAAGACAAAACTGTTCAGTATCAGCGCTTTGCCTCATAATAGCCTTTCTTTCTTTTCGAATTCTTTCTGTCTTTTGAAGAACTAGCTCTTGGTTGCTCTCTGTCTTCCTGCAATTCCTTCTACGTCTCTTTTTTCATCCCATCGTGTTCTCAGGTACGCTTCCTTGTTCTTTCATGGCAAGTTTAAAGCTTCCTGATGTTTTTGACCTTGAGTCGCATATTACCCCTTCCAACATAGCTAATCACATTTCCCGGAGGCTTTTAGACACTCCGTTGTATCTTATTCGAGCACCTCTTCCGAATGAGAGGATAGTTCTTCCTTACCCTTGCCCACCTGGTTTAGTGGATCCCCAAGGGGTTCGTAGCATAGTGTTTTTCCTGAAGCAGAGAGAATTTGGTCTACCGCTTCCTTTTACCCCTTTCTTTGTTGAGGTGTTTGAATACTTTGGGGTAACTCCTCGAATGTTATCCCCGAATTCCATTTTGTTCATGTCCTGTTTCGAGTCTATTTGTCTGGGTTGGGGTTTCGCCCCTACGGCCTGTCTGTTTGTCACATTTTTCCGCCTGGTTAGGGCGAAGCAAAACTTCTATTACTTTTCCCCCCGTAATGGGCTGTCTCTTCTTACGGGCTACAAGGATTCTATAAAGGGATGGGTAGAGAATTTCCTTGTGGCGGAGTTGAAATTAGGGTCCTGCCGATCATGGGATGTGGACCTAAGGTGGGGGGAGATCTTTCCGGGTTGCAACGATCTGCCCGAATTGAGTCTCATTGAGCAGGTCGGGCTGCTTCGACTGACTTCCGTTGAGAGGAAGTATGATGTCGAGAAATGTATGTTTGCGTCCAACCTTGGGGATATCCGGGACACGGGTATAGTGCTTTGTCCGGCTATTCTGTTTCTTCTTTGCTCATGATATCAGGAAGTATGCTGATTCTTTATAACCTCTTGTTTCTTGCAGCTTCTGAGGTTAGGATGGAGGGCATCAAATTCCCCAAGAATTTTGACCTGTCTCGGGAGAACATGCATGCCATTTTTGACGCCTTTGGGGATGGGCGTTCTGTAACTGAGATTGCTGCAGAGCTAGCTCAGGCCGCTTCCTCCAAGAAGATCAGCCGACCTCCCGTCAAAGCCTCTTCTCGAACTTCCAAGCCGAGCTCTCGCAGCACCAAATCAGCTCGGTCATCTAGCCATGGTGGGTCGAGCTCGACCTCGGCGCCTGCTGAAGGGTTTAAATCCGTTCCAGCCTCTTTAGAGGTCGTGAGGGAAGCATCCCTAGCTGTTGTGGAGCAGACTCCAGCTACTGAACAAGTGGGGCAGGGTGCCGTTCATTCTACTGAGGAGGTGTTAGGGGGGAAATTTAAGTCCCCTGTTGAAGATAAGGAGATTCCTAGGACAGGGATGGAGATCGTCCTCCTGGAGGATCAAAGCCCAGAGGTTTCTGGTGAAGGTGCCCCTGCCCCTGTGAGGACTGAGCCTGAGGGATCTGAGGGTGTCCCCTCAAAAACTGGGGGCAAGCGTCCGACCCCTTCTGGAACGCCTGTCCCATCTCCTTCTCGGAAAAAATCCCGGACTGCTGTGGGTCCTTCCCCACCTCTTCCTCCCATTGGGAAAGGGAAGGGTGTGTCTACCGTTCCTTCGTCGTCCCCTACTGACAACATTCTGGACCTGTCAAGCATTTCCTCGGAGTCTCCGGCCTCCGCTGTTGCCGCACTTCTCCGGGAACGGATGTTCGGCGGGATAACAGAGGCTTCGGATCCTCGTCTTCTGGCCCTGACTGGTCACTTGGCCAGTTCTACCAAGGAGCAGGTGTCCTTCCAATCTCGCTCTCGTGAGGAGCTCGGATCGACGATTGGAGAAATGCTGCTAATGGTAAGTTATTTTTTCACCTTGCTTTTGAGTTTGCTTGGTGTCTTTTCGTGACAATTGTTCTTCCGTCCTAGGTGTTAGGCCTGGTTATGGAGGTGGATGCCCGTGATCTCTCTCTCCGGGAGTCCGTGGACCGCCGGATCGAGGAAGCGCGTCGTGATGAGAACCTGACTGCCACCAGTGACGCGAGGGGCCACCTGGCAGCCGCCCGGGAGCAGATCCAGTCTCTTCGAGTGGAGTTGCATTCTGCCCAGGAGGCCTCTAAAAGGGCTGAGGACAAAGCAATGGAGGCGGCAGAGCATAGCAAATCCCTGGAGTCAGAGCTGTCTCGTACTCGCAGAGTTCTCCAGGAGTCTGATGAGAGGGCAGCTGAAGTGGAGACTCGTTGTGTAGAGGTTGTAAAACAGCTGTCCTCTATGACGATGACCCTTCAGGAGAGAGATGAGGCTGTAAGCCAAAGAGCCGAGATCCAGCGCCAACATGAGGCCTTAAAGGCTGATTTTGAGGGGCTTCAAGCTCACCTGAGTGAGGTGAAGGCTCAGAAGGAAAGTGCCCTAGCCCGGGTGGAAGTCCTTGAGCAGGAATTGGGCACAAGTTCTGAACGTATCAAAGATCTGTCTTCATCGGCTGAAGAGTTCACCCTTCGCCAACAACAGCTAAAGCATGAAGTTAGGTCTTTGGAACGTAAATGTTTAGCCCTGCTTGAGGTGGTAAAGTATGCGGAAGGGAAGGCGCAGCTGAAGCGTGAACAGTATATAGCGGAGTATCAGGAGTCTGATGAGCTGAAGGTTAAAATTGATCAGGCCTGTGAAGCTCATCTTCAGGACTACAAAGACTCTTCTGAGTTTAAGGAATTTGTGGCTGAGGCTTGTGAGGAACACCTTGATGAGTATAAAGCTTCTGGTGATATGAAAAAGGCTATCCTTGAGAAGTCCTACCGTATGTATGTAACTGGCTACAATCGCGGTTTAAGAGAAGCTAGGCAGGCTCCTGATATTCCTTTGGCCGAGCTTCGTAGGCGCGAAGTGGACTCAGATGGCGAGTCAGTGCTATACGGGGAGGATGATTTCCCTTTGCCCCGAGGAGATTCTCGGAGGAACATAGACCAGCCAGCTGAGTCTTCGTCAGAGGAGTCTGAGGTAGGGTCGGAGGAAGATGATCTTGATTCTGAGAAGGACGGCCTCCATCTTAGGTCAGAAGTTGCCCCTACTGTTAATGTTGAGAGCTCTGGCCCCAGGGACACCGAGCTTCCTTCGGGGGTGGCTGTAAATAGAGATAATGCGGGCGAAGGCGTTCTTGCTGATGTAAGTCCTTTAAGGACTATCTATCCTTCTTCTTCGCCGGAGAAATAAATTGTAATAGTTATTAATGAAATATTATTTTCCTTCTTGTTTTTCATATTTCTTGACATTTATCTCTACTCTTCGTATTTGTGATGTAAACTACATCTTTTCATTCAGAAGCTCTGAATTAAGCTTAAGTTGCGAGCTCAGCGCTTAGCTGATAATCTGAGAGATCAGGTCTCGTACCTTTTTAATGACAACTATCATGTCAGTTTTTGGCTTTTAGTCCTGCTTTCTGTGTTGTAATTTCGCATATTTGTTTCAGATAAACTGATTTAGGCTGTAATATAGGCTTTGATTATAGCCTTTTTATTCTCCTAAGGATGTCGTCATTTCTGAGTCCTGCTATGGAGAGAGCTCGGCCTTTCTCTTTGGCCTTCGTACCTTGATCCCTTAAGGATATGAGCCAACCCGAGCTGGGAGCTCGGTCTTGGGTTTTTGTGGACATCGGTCCGGGCTGGGAGCTCGACCTTGAGTATTGTAAGGATATAAGTCCGTTCGAGCTGGGAGCTCGGCATTTTTTTTTTTTTTTTTTTTTTTTTCGGGACGACCTCGGGGCCTCGCCGGTAATTTTTGTTTCCAGGAGATCTTACGGGATCCTATTTTTCTTTGAATTTCCGGGACGACCTCGGGGCCTCGCCGGTAGTTTTTGTTTCCAGGAGATCTTACGGGATCCTGTTTTTTCTTTGAATTTCCGGGACGACCTCGGGGCCTCGCCGGTAGTTTTTGTTTCCAGGAGATCTTACGGGATCCTGTTTTTCTTTGAATTTCCGGGACGACCTCGGGGCCTCGCCGGTAGTTTTTGTTTCCAGGAGATCTTACGGGATCCTGTTTTTCTTTGAATTTCCGGGACGACCTCGGGGCCTCGCCGGTAGTTTTTACAAAATTCAGGCTCATTGGCCTTACTGTCGCTTCGTCATTTTTTGTGCCTAACTGAGGTCTTGTTTGCGAGGGATCTTTCTGAGCCCTGTTCTTTTCTTTATCATGAAAAATGTTTTTTTTCACACAGATAATCATATTGTATAAACAATTTTCATTTATTCACTTTTGTTAAAATACGATGTTTTTTCTTTACAAATATTTCAAGGAAAATACCTTTTTAAGTGCTGGATGTTCCAAGCATGGGGCTCGGGGTTTCCTTGCATATCTTCAATTCGGTATACCCGGGCTTAACCACTTTTGTCACCTTGAATGGACCTTCCCAGGTCGGTGCTAGTTTGCCTGCGGCTGCTCGTTTTCCAGTAGCTTCCAGGTTTCTTAAAGTCAGGTCTCCCACCTTCAAGCTTCTTTCTCTGACCTTTTGATTGTAATATTTTGCCGCTCGTTGTTGATAAGCAACAGTTCGGACTTGGGCTTCTTCCCTAACTTCTTCAAGAGCATCTAGGCTACTCCTTAATTTGTCCCCATTAGCGTTTTCACTAACGAATTGAACTCGATGAGTGGGGATCTGCAACTCAATTGGGACTACAGCCTCTGTGCCATAAGCAAGTGCAAATGGGGTTTCTTGAGTGGGCGCTCTGGGAGTGGTTCGGAGTGCCCATAGAGTGCTATTGAGTTCTTCTGCCCAATTCTCCTTTGCGCCATCCAGCCGTTTCTTTAATCCTTGAAGGATAGCTCTGTTAGTGACTTTTGTTTGACCATTAGTCTGAGGATGAGCCACGGAGGAGAATTTATGCCATATGCCCATGTTCGTCGTGAAGGCTCTGAAAGTGCTGCAGTCAAATTGTCTGCCGTTGTCTGAGATAAGTACTCTTGGTATGCCAAATCTGCAGATGATATGTCCCCATACGAAATCTATCATCTTGCGAGCTGTGATTGTGGCTATTGCTTCTGCCTCTGGCCATTTCGAGAAATATTCCACAGCCACCACTACGAATTTCCTTTGCCCCGTAGTCTTGGGGAAAGGTCCCAGGATGTCAATTCCCCATTGTGAGAAAGGCCATGGACTGGATATGCTTGCTTGAGGAGTGGCAGGGGTCCTGATGGCATTAGCAAATCGCTGACATACGTCACACCTCCGGACAAACTCTTCTGCTTCTTTTTTAACAGTGGGCCAGTTGTAACGACCCGGAAATCCGACCCGTTACCGGCGCTAGGATCCAGATCGGCTTAAGGCCGCCGGGACCCGTAGCAAGCCTACATACCTCCTGTAAACCTGTGGAATCCCATACATAACAACATATACGCGATCTGTAAAAATTTTTCTTTTCTCTTATCCAAGCAAAACCTGTGCATGCACAAAATCATACATAAACCCCACACTGGAGTCCTCATCAAATACTCCAATGGGGTATCATCATCATACATATCAGCTTGGATAATCATGGTCATTAACATCATTACTCAATAAACACTCTGTACATAATGGGGATTCACACACCTCTAGGTCAAGCACTACTATAATCCTCAATACATCATCAAATCATTCATTACATTACATGGTCATAAATACTCGTTACATCATATTCATGTCCACTACTATCTATTACAACATACATGACTTAACTTCACTCTAGCCAACTTCCCGATCTATCCTGTACCTGCAACTCTGGGGATAAAGGGAGTGGGGTGAGCTACTAGAGCCCAGTGAGCAGAATAATAAAACATCAATTTAAATCATGCTTTCATGTATGCGCCATAACACAAACATTTCACAACAAGGATGAACTTGTCACCATTTAGCCCCTATCTTTCTTACTTATACATGCCGGGGGCGTAGAGCCGTAGCAGGCACACCCGGACTACCATAATCAATCATAGTGCCAGGGGCGTAGAGCCGTAGCAGGCACACCTGGACTCACATAGGCTATCATGACATAAAAGGGCTAATGGATCATTCAACATTCATCCACATCAACAACAAGGTATGCAATGCAACATATTCGTGAATTCTAATGCAATCAACCTGATATATCTCATGGCATTCATGATGCGTGAATCATGCTAAAACATTTCATTAATTTGCTTTAAAACTTAAAGTTTATTCCACTCACCTCTGGCTAGCTCTGAAGAGACTCTGAAGCAGCTGGCTCACTGCTGGGGGTCTCGGTTCCTCGGGTCCGAACCTACACATGTGGACTCAAATGAGGGACCAAACATACCTGAATATGACTCTAAAATACTCCCCAAAAACCCCCTAAAACATCCTGAAAACATCACATGAAAACATGCAAGAAATGGCTGAACAGGGCACTTTCGGCGGCAGGTTCGGCGGCCGAAAGTCCCACTGCAGCCGAAAGTCATGCGGGTTCGGCGGCACTTTCGGCGGCCGAACCTCCCAGACAGAGACGAAACTTGAGTTTCGGGGGCAGGCTTCGGCAGCCGAAACTGCCTCCACAAGGGGGTTCGGCGGCCGAAAGTCACTTCGGCGGCCGAACCTGAGTTTCTGCCGAAGGGCAGAAACTTGGTTCCCTTGTGTCCACAGCCTCCAAAACGCCTCAAAACATGCATAAACTTGTTTCTACACATGCATACACATCATACATCGCACCTAGGGGTCTCAAACTATAATATACCCCAACTACAACACTTCAAACAACACATTTCCAACATACATTGTTCAAATCGCAACATAAACCCATAAACCTAACAACAAGCCTAAACATGCATTCTACCCCATCAACTTGCATAAAACTTTCATAAATCATAAAAGAAGTATAGATCGAAGCTTACCTCTTGAAGATCGAGAGGAAGAACGACCCTAGCTCGGAAAAATGGAGGGATTTAGCTCCAAGACTTCCAAGCTCCAAAACTTGTTTCAAAAGCTAAAATCTTCAAAACCAAGGGAAAACAAGTGAAAATCTTGAAAGATTTAGAGGAAGAACATCAAAAAATGGGTGAGGGGCGGCGGAAAGCTCACCTTGGCCAAAAATGGGGAAAAACTCGCCCGTTTTCGGCTAAGGGACCCTTTTATAGTGGCTGGCCAGACCACGTTCGGGGGCCGAAAGTGCCTCCGCATGCATGCAAGGTTCGGCGGCCGAACATGAGGTTCGGCGGCCGAACTTGGACTTCCCTCACTCATGCTTTCGGGGGCCTAACATGCCTCCAAAACACATGCATGTTCGGCGGCCGAACTTGACTTTCGGCGGCCGAACCTGGGTTTTTCTCCAAAGGTTTTTCATGTAAAAATTCATTTAATTTCTTACTTAAAAACATGAAATACATGAAAACATTTCATAAAATCATAGTTTTTACCCTTCTAGAGGTTTCCGACATCCGAGGTCCCACCGGACGGTAGGGATTCCGATACCGGAGTCTAGCCGGGTATTACACCAGTAGTATCCTTGCCTGAATATTTTATTGGCCAATGTCCCTACTCCCTCGTGAGCTCCACATAGGCCTCTATGTATTTCCTCCATTACCTTTGCAGCTTCTTCCGGACTCACACACCGGAGCCATGGGCTGGATTTCCCTTTTCTATATAAAGTTCCCCTTATTACTTGGTAATTGGCAGCTCGAGCTGCTATCTTTTTGGCCTCAACTTTATCTTCGGGGAGTTCGCCCTTCTCCAAGTATTTCAAGTATGGAGTCATCCAAGTTGGGCTCTGCTCCACCTGTAGTACCGTACATATTTTTTTGAAAGCAGGTGTGCTGACATGCTGTATGTAGACTTCATCAGGGAGCTGCTCTAACTCTTCTTTGGTCAGCCGACTAAGCAAGTCTGCCTCCTCATTTTCATCTCGAGGTATCCTCTGAAATCTCGTAAATACTCCTCGGCGCGTGAGGTCGGCTTCCACAGCTTTTACTTTATCAAGGTAACTCTGCATGATGGGATCTCTGGCCTGATATATTCCCGTCACCTGGTTGATCACCAGCTGAGAGTCACTATTTACTTCGAGGTCGGTTACCCCTATTTCCAAAGCTACCAACATTCCGTTCACCAAGGCTTCATATTCGGCCACATTATTAGAAGCTTTGAATTCTAGCCGTAAGGCATAACATACTTTAATGCCCTCCGGCCCCTTGAGTATTATCCCAGCGCCACTGCCCTCAGAGCCTGATGCTCCGTCTACATATAGCTTCCAGCTGGACTCTTGGGAAAGCTCTCCCTCTCCTTCTTTTCTTGGTATCTCCGAAGATGATCCTTCCTTTTCCTCGTTGAATGAGCATTTTGCTATGAAATCAGCCAGCGCTTGAGATTTTATAGCTGTCCGAGGTCGGTACTCCAGACAGTAAGGGCTGATTTCCACGGACCATGCTAACATCCGTCCTGAAGTTTCCGGCCTACGTAGGATCTTCTTTAACGGTTGGTCCGTCATCACAACTCCTTGGTGGCCTTCCAGATAAACTTTGAATTTCCGGACTGCTAACAACAAGGCATACGCCAATTTTTCAATGTTCGAGTATCTGACCTCAGTGTCTCGGAGTACCTTGCTGACGTAGAAAACAGGTTTCTGCTCCCCTTCTTCCACTCTTACTAGTACTGCGCTGACTGCTTGCTCTGAGGCTGCCAAGTACACCAAGAGTTCTTCCCCTTTTACGGGGCTGCTGAGCACGTGAGGTGAGCTGAGGTATTCCTTAAGCTCTGTGAAGGCTTTTTGGCAGTCTTCTGTCCATTCAAAATTCGGGACCTTTCTCAATTTTTTGAAGAATGGCAAACACTTTTCTGCCGACCTTGACATAAATCGATGAAGCGCCACTACTCTCTCGGTTAATCTCTGGACGTCCCTTACACAGGTCGGTTCTGGCATATTCAATATGGCTTCCACTTTCTCCGGATTGGGCTCAATGCCTTTTCCACTCACCATATACCCCAAGAATTTTCCTCCCCTGATGAAGAAAGCGCACTTTGCTGGATTCAGCTTCATCCTGTATTGATCTAACACCCCAAATATCTCCCTTAAATCCGTTATATGTTGTTGAAAAGTTGAACTTTTAACCACCATGTCATCCACATACACTTCTACATTCCTGCCGATCTGATTTTTAAAGATTTTATTCATTAATCGTTGGTAAGTTGCCCCGGCGTTTCTCAATCCGAAGGGCATAGCTCTGTAGCAGTAAGTCCCGTCTTCAGTTATAAATGAGGTCTTCTCTTCATCTGTTTTTTCCATTGGGATTTGGTGGTAACCAGACATGGCATCCAAAGAAGACATATAATCAAAACCAGCCGTTGAGTCGACCATCTTATTAATATCAGGGAGGGGGTAACAATCTTTAGGGCAGGCCTTATTCAGGTCGGTAAAATCTATACACATCCTGTATTTGCCATTGGCTTTTTTGACTAACACAGGATTCGCCAACCACTGCGGGTACATAACCTCCCTAATAAAGCCTGCCTCTTCTAGCCTCTGCACCTCTTCCTGGGTAGCCTGCTGCTTTTCTCTTCCCACTACTCTCTTCTTTTGCTTTACTGGTCTAGCCTCGGGGAGGACATTCAATTGATGTGTCATCACTTTGGGGTCAATTCCCGGCATGTCTGAGGGCTTCCATGCGAAGGTCGGTGAGTGACTTCGGATCAGGGCCATGGCTTCACCTTTTTGCTCTTTGGTGAGGCCGGCATTGAGACTGAAGACCTTACTCGTTTCTTCTTCTGATAGGGAGAAAGTCTCCAGCTCTCCAATGGGCTCTGTCCGGGCTTCCTTTGTCTCGTCCCTGACCTCCAAAACTTCCGAATCAAGCGCTTCTCCGGTTGAGTTCGGTTCCGTCACTGTGGCCAAGTATACTGCCCTTGCTTCCTCCTGGCTTCCCCGGACCATTCCCACTCCTCCTTCCATTGGGAACTTGAGTGCCAGATACCTGATGCTAGTGACAGCTTCGAAACTGAACAATGCCGGCCTCCCCAAAATCGCATTATAGCTCAGTGGGAGTTTGACCACCAAGAACACCTCATAATGGGTGCGAGCTTTGGGTGCTTCTCCCAAGGTAAGGGCCAGCTTCACCTTCCCTTCTACAAGTACCGGTGCTCCTCCGATCCCTTTGATGGGTGACTGGTCCCGAACCAGCTGTTCCTCTGGTATTCCCATCTGCTGGAAAACCCGATACGGCAATAAGTTGACCTTACTTCCATCATCCACCAGAACCTTCTTCACCCGAAAATTATGAATGACTGCTTCAATGACAAGCGCGTCATCATGGGGCATCTGAATGCCCTGTGCATCCTCCGAAGAGAAAGCGATGGTCATGGGAGAGTGTTCAACGATCTGCATCACCTCGCCATTGCTGGTCTCCCCTTCCCGGTTTCTCTTCTTTCCTCGACGGTTCATCCGTCCTCCAGTTCCTCCAACAATCATATTGATGGTCTCACTGGACCCATCATTCACTGGTCCAGCTCCAGTTCTCCTGGGCATCTGGGCTGCCGGACCGGGTTGAGGCCTCTGCCCCTCCGGTTTCTTCACAAAATTTTTGAGATGCCCCCTTTTTATCAATCTTTCAATCTCCGCGATTAACTGAAAACAGTTATTTGTATCGTGGCCATGCGTCCGGTGGTACTGACAGTACTTGTCAGGATTCCTCTGATCTGCTTCTGACTTCAAAGGTTTGGGCCACTGGAGAAACTTCTTGTCCTGGACAGCCATGAGCACCTCGGCTCTGGACGCATTTAATGGGGTCGGCTTCTCCGGGACCCAAGGAGGGAGCACTCGTGGTTCATGAGCCCTGGGAGGAGGGGGAGGCCTTTGATCCCTTCTTTCCCAGGCCTGCTTATACGGCTCAGGCCTCTTTCCATGCTTCTTTTCGTGTTTCTCCGGTCTCCCCTCCTCCGAGGCTTTCTCTTTTCCTTCCCCCCCTTTGGCAAATCTACTCGTTACTAAGGCGTCGTCCTGCCTTATATACTTTTCCGCCCTCTTCATCAACTCGGCCAGTGAGGTTGGAGGTTTCCTGCTCAGAGAACCAAAGAACTCGGCAGAGGTTGTTCCCTTTTGCATGGCCTCTACCGGCCTTCCTTCGTCAAGCTCGGGAATCTGCAGGGCCTCCGTATTGAATCGGGCAACATACTCTCTGAGGGATTCACCAGCTTTTTGTCTTACTGTTTCCAGATAGCTCGTCTTCCTATCTGCTGGCACCCCGGCTACAAACCGGCTAATGAAACGGGTGGCCAGATCTCCGAAACATGTAATGCTTCCTGCTTCCAGGCTGTTGAACCATGCCCTCGCTGGCCCCGAGAGCGTTGTTGGGAACACCTTGCACATCAGAGCATCTGACAGAGTTTGCAACTCCATGAAGGTCTTATAGTTCATGACATGCTCTCTCGGGTTACCAGCTCCATTATAGGCCGCCATCGGCGGCATCATAAACTTTTTGGGAACGATCTCCTGCTGCATTAACTTTGAGAAAGGAGAAGAAGTAGGCAAGGAGGTTTGACTCTGATCTTTCTTACCTAGCTCGGCTAGGAGCTGCTCCTTCAACCTTTTCAGCCTTTGGTTCATTTTCTCGTCTTCCGGGCTGGATCTTTTGCCCAAACTGCATTCTTCCTCCTCTGTTTCAGTTCCCGTTTCTCTGGTTGTTTCGGCAGAATTGTCACATTCCAAAACCTACATATAGAAATAGAGCAACCATTAGCTTTAAATTGTATCATTCCAAGTTAGAGTAATTAGCTTCAGGGGAGGTGCTAGCTTGACCTCGAGCTAAATAGGGGAGGTGTTAGCTTATCCATAGCCATTTGACACACAATTGGTTTATAGATAGAGCACTAAAAGTTGTGTTTAGAGGTCCAACTTGCATTTCATATAGAGTTATACATGCACAGATAGAGTTCAAATAAGAATGACCACTAATAGTATTTTAATATCTTGAAGCTATAATAACTGAATCATTGAAAGCTCAAATAAGAAAACAGATATATCTTAAAATAAAGCATCTAATGCGATAAGCAGGTCGGAATCAAGTTGCTATCGGGAGGTGCTTAAGGGTTTCCCGACGTGCTAGCTTGAGGTGCTTCCTAAAACCGACGTGCTTGCTTAAATGAAATGAACTTCTAAATGTTAAAAATGTAAGTTTAGTAGGTCAATCTATGAATATTGAAAGTTTAAAAACTAAATTGAAACATGTGGAAAAGTTTAGTAGGTGAAAGTGTGAATATGGAAAGTTTAAAAGTAAAATTCCAAGTTTGCCCTCCACCTTTTTCTACATTTACACCTAACCCACCATTTGACACCTAGCCATGCATGACTAAGCATGAAATGGAAAGTTGTCTTCAATTGCTCCATCCTTGCCGTGGCTACACCTACTAAACTTTTCCACATGTTTCAATTTAGTTTTTAAACTTTCAATATTCATAGATTGACCTACTAAACTTCCATTTTTAACATTTAGAAGTTCATTTCATTTAAGCAAGCACGTCGGTTTTAGGAAGCACCTCAAGCTAGCACGTCGGGAAACCCTTAAGCACCTCCCGATAGCAACTTGATTCCGACCTGCTTATCGCATTAGATGCTTTATTTTAAGATATATCTGTTTTCTTATTTGAGCTTTCAATGATTCAGTTATTATAGCTTCAAATATAGGAACTCTCTTCTCTTTTCATCCATATATAAATCTCCTATATACTTCTTTCGAAACTCAGCCAGAAAGAATTCCCAAGTCCGCTGCTCAGATTGAACTATCTGTGATGTGGTGTCCCACCACTGATAGGCCTCTTCTTGTAACAAGGCAACTGCACAAGCCACACTGTCTGGTGGTGTGCACTGAAGCTGCTGCAACACTCTCTCTGTACTTTGCAGCCAGTACTCTGCTACTGGAGCATCATCTTCTCTTCTGCCTTTGAATTCCATAGCTCCATATTTTCTAAGCTTGTCTATTGGTGGTCTAGCAGGAGCCTGCATAGGTACTGCAACTGGTGGTGGCACCTGAGGTGCTGCCCCTGAAACTCGTCTAAACATATCTGCCAGCTGTTGTAAAAATGCATCCTGTCCTGGCCTATCTTCACCATGAGGGGCTGGTGCAACTGCTGGCTCAATGGGTTCTGAGGGGGCATGACTTCCCACCTCCTCATCTATAGCACGTTGTGATTCCTCAGACATCCTCTCTGAATAATTAAAAACACAAAATAGGCCTGCATCAATTTTACAGAGATACATCATAACCTTGACACACTTGGCATGTACATTAAATTATGCTATATCCTAGAACCGCCTAAACCTCTGCTCTGATACCAAAAATGTAACACCCCTTACCCGTCTATAAAATAACTTAGTAAAGGATGCCACATACTATACTATATGCAATTACATATATGGACTTAAGATAGCTTTGACCTTATAAATTTTTCTTTAGTTTGTTTAAATGCATGTTGATTCACAAAATAATTTTAAATGGAGAAACCGCAAAAGTCTCCCCTGTTTATTAGCAATTATCCCTGTGAAAACTAGTCATAAAATTTCAATATTTACTCATTTCACACTATTAAAACCACAAATAGAACATAATAACTTAAAATAGTAAACACATTTGTTTATATTCATACTATTTACAATACTCATTTACAGACTCTTGGTAGACTATTAATGTACATGCCAAACATAAACAACCTCTGGACAAATCTTGTGAACAACTGGTTATGATGATGTCTCTGTGCTGATGCAGAACCAGACCTCCTAACTGTTGCTTCCTCTATTTATTACCTGCGCATGGAAAAGTCCAATGCGCTGAGCTTATGCCCAGTGGGTGAATAACAACATATATACTCATTCACATATAATAGGAATAATCATGACATATATAATGAAATCATGTTATATAAAAGCACATAAATATTTTATGTGTCAGTGGACAAATCAGGTCACTAAATTTTATAGCAGTAAGATTATTCATATTTTTGTAACCATCTTGTATGCATGCTAGCAAAGCATTAACAAGTCATATAATTAAATCTTAGCCCCTATAAACTCTTCGTAGGATCAACTAGCTAGATAAGGGAAAACTGTATCTGTATAGCACAAAGTGCCAAACTGTATGGCCCGGGGGCCGAATGTTGTGCCTGTATGGCTAAAAAGCCGGGAAACTGTATGACACATAATGTGTCGATAAGATCATATCATGTAGCCCATTAGGGCGCAGTACTGCTACACTGTATATGGCATGTCATACCCTTATGCTATCTATGACTCCCACTGAGGTTTACTAGGGCCAAGAATGCATAGTTTCATGTTAAATATTTATTGGTACTAAATAAGCAATCACATCAATAAAAAGAGTCCTTAAAAGCATTCATATATATGTAATAGAACATATTCACTTATGTTCTTAGGTGTTATAACTAGCAAAGGAACCATAGAAAGAAAGGAAAGAAAGGAAAGAAGAAGATAAGTTAAGGTACTTAAGTGGTAAGTGGTAGGAATTGAAAACTAGGCTAGGTAAACATATTCTTTCATGTTTCAATTAATTATATGTTGTTAATTCTAAAGCTCCTGTTTTTCTTATTCTTTGTAAAGAACAAACTCAAAGGGAGGAAGGTACATCAAAGGGGAAAGGCAAGGAAAGAGAGTAACTAAGGTGTACCTAAAGCTTTTGAAAAGATTGTGCAAAAGGTTTGGTGATTGTATGAACTTCTGTTTTTCCTTTGATTTTCTCATGAATATGTAACATTAGGGATTGGTTTTGTTTGCTGGAAATGCTCTTTTGATTGTATGGATAAGTAATATGAATGTTGAAATGATGATTGGAAGGCTTAAAGTACATAGATACAACATGGAAGCCAAAAACATAAAACTGGCAGAATAGGTTCCAACAGGACAGTCTGTGTTAGAAGCCTCATAACTTATTGTGTGATCATTGAAATTAAGCCTAACATATACCAAATGAAAGCTAAGACACAAATCTCAAACTTTCATGAAGTGACCAAATTCTGAATCTGTAGCTAAGTATGTGAAAATTGCTAGTGAACCTAAGCTGGTCACAGGGAATTGTGCATCCGGAGCAGTATGTATCTCCTAGACCATAACTAATGATTTACTCAATGAAATGAATTAAGACCAGTTCCAAATGAACCCTGACAAGTATACCTAAAACTTTTTACAAGAAAGTTAAGCTTGAATCTGTATGAAAATGTATGCATATGATAGGTTTTGTTAGATTAAAAACAGATACCAAAACTGTACTGGTTAGGACCTGATTAAGCAGGTTGCAAAGAAAAATTCATAACTTAAGTTAGGAAGGTCAGAATTAGATGTAAAATATCTTGTTAGAAAGCTAAGACATAAATACACAACGTTCATGAAGAAAAGTGAGTCTAATTGTGTCCATAAGATACTTAAAAATGTGATACAATCTCAGGCAGAAACAAAGCTTAATGTAAATATTGACCTAAAAGGGATTGACATGCTAGCTTTGTGGCCAAATTACGCACATGCTAACTTGACATGCCTGCTTTACGCACGTGCTAGCTGTAAGCCTTCCAATCATCATTTCAACATTCATATTACTTATCCATACAATCAAAAGAGCATTTCCAGCAAACAAAACCAATCCCTAATGTTACATATTCATGAGAAAATCAAAGGAAAAACAGAAGTTCATACAATCACCAAACCTACATATAGAAATAGAGCAACCATTAGCTTTAAATTGGATCATTCCAAGTTAGAGTAATTAGCTTCAGGGGAGGTGCTAGCTTGACCTCGAGCTAAATAGGGGAGGTGTTAGCTTATCCATAGCCATTTGACACACAATTGGTTTATAGATAGAGCACTAAAAGTTGTGTTTAGAGGTCCAACTTGCATTTCATATAGAGTTATACATGCACAGATAGAGTTCAAATAAGAATGACCACTAATAGTATTTTTAAAAGCATTCATATATATGTAATAGAACATATTCACTTATGAGCATATTATTCAGCCATAAACATTTTACTATGTCATCAAGAATATGCATGAAAAGTTTTAGTCTCTTAAGCTAGCACGTGCGTAAAGCAGGCATGTCAAGTTAGCATGTGCGTAATTTGGCCACAAAGCTAGCATGTCAATCCCTTTTAGGTCAATATTTACATTAAGCTTTGTTTCTGCCTGAGATTGTATCACATTTTTAAGTATCTTATGGACACAATTAGACTCACTTTTCTTCATGAACGTTGTGTATTTATGTCTTAGCTTTCTAACAAGATATTTTACATCTAATTCTGACCTTCCTAACTTAAGTTATGAATTTTTCTTTGCAACCTGCTTAATCAGGTCCTAACCAGTACAGTTTTGGTATCTGTTTTTAATCTAACAAAACCTATCATATGCATACATTTTCATACAGATTCAAGCTTAACTTTCTTGTAAAAAGTTTTAGGTATACTTGTCAGGGTTCATTTGGAACTGGTCTTAATTCATTTCATTGAGTAAATCATTAGTTATGGTCTAGGAGATACATACTGCTCCGGATGCACAATTCCCTAAGCATATCTTCCAGTGTTTGAATTACCCTTTCAGATTGCCCATCTGTTTGAGGATGAAAAGCTGTACTAAAATTCAACTTAGTACCCAGTGCTTCATGCAATTTCTCCCAAAATCTGGATGTGAACCTCGGGTCCCTATCTGAAATAATGGAAAGAGGTACTCCATGTAATCGAACTATTTCAGTGATATATAATTCTGCATATTTCTCCAATGAGTAATCAGTTCTCACTGGCAAGAAATGAGCTGACTTAGTCAATCTATCTACAATCACCCATATGGCATCTTTTTTCCTTGGTGTCAGTGGTAATCCCACAACAAAATCCATAGTGATCCTATCCCACTTCCATTCTGGTATGGAAATAGGGTGTAAAAGACCAGATGGAACTTGATGCTCAGCTTTCACCTGCTGACAAGTCAGACATGTAGCCACAAATTCAACTATATCTTTCTTCATACCTGGCCACCAATAATGCAGTTTCAAATCTTGATACATTTTATTGCTGCCAGGATGCATAGCATATGAACTACTGTGTGCTTCCTCCAGAATGTTCTTCCTCAGATCATCAACATTAGGTACACATATTCTGCCTTCATAATACAAATAGCCATCATCCTGAACCACATGTTTCTGCTTTTTCCCCTCTTGGACTTGCTTTATCCACAAAGCTGTTTCAGTATCCCCTTTCTGTGCTTCCTGGACTTGTTGAAGTAGATTGGGTCTAAGCTTTAGTTCTGCTATGATAGCCCCATTATTAGCTAAAGATAGATGGGCATTCAAAGCTCTTAAAGCAGCAAAGGATTTCCTGCTAAGTGCATCGGCTACCAGATTAGCCTTACCTGGATGATAGTCAATAATGCAATCATAATCCTTAAGCAACTCTAACCATCTTCTCTGTCTCAGGTTAAGCTCCTTTTGTGTGGGCAAATATTTTAAACTTTTATGATCTGTATAGATATAACATTTTTCTCCATACAAGTAATGCCTCCATATCTTTAATGCAAAGACTATGGCTGCTAACTCTAAATCATGGGTAGGGTAGTTCTTCTCATGTGGCTTTAATTGTCTTGAAGCATAAGCAACTACCTTCCCCTCCTGCATGAGTACACAACCCAGTCCATTATGTGAGGCATCACTGTAGATCACAAAATCTTTACCCGATTCTGGCTGTGTAAGGACAGGTGCCTCTGTAAGCATCTTTTTAAGCTTTTCAAAACTCTTCTGGCATTTGTCATCCCAGTCATACTTAACATTCTTGTGCAGCAATTTAGTCAACGGGGCAGCAATGATTGAAAATCCCTTTACAAACCGCCTATAGTATCCAGCCAAACCCAGAAAACTCCTAATCTCTGCTACATTCTTAGGTGGTTTCCATTCAAGGATAGCTTCTATCTTTTTAGGGTCTACTCTGATTCCTTCAGCTGACACAACATGCCCAAGAAAGGATATATCATTTAGCCAAAACTCACATTTACTAAGCTTGGCATAAAGTTGTTTCTCTCTCAGAGTCTGTAATACTATCCTCAAATGTTGATCATGTTCTTCCTTAGTCTTTGAGTATATCAAGATGTCATCTATGAACACTACAATAAACTGATCCAGGTAGGGATGAAAGATGCGGTTCATTAGATCCATGAAAGCTGCAGGAGCATTAGTTAACCCAAAAGGCATAACAAGAAATTCATAGTGTCCATATCGGGTTCTAAAAGCAGTTTTAGAGACATCTGTTTCTTTTATCTTCAACTGATGATAACCCGATCTCAAATCAATTTTAGAAAAGACACTGGCTCCTTTTAGCTGATCAAACAAGTCATCTATTCGGGGCAAAGGGTATTTATTTTTAATTGTCACCTTATTTAATTGCCTGTAATCTATACACAATCTTAGTGTCCCATCCTTCTTTTTTACAAACAATACAGGTGCGCCCCAAGGTGAGATACTAGGTCGTATGAAACCCTTGTCAAGCAATTCTTGTAATTGTATTTTTAACTCTTTTAGTTCAGTAGGTGCCATCCTATAAGGAGCAATAGAGATAGGTGCGGTGCCTGGTATAACATCTATGGCAAATTCCACCTCTCTCTCTGGTGGTAACCCAGGAAGATCATCAGGAAAAACATCAGAGAAATCACACACTGTGGATATGTCATGCACACCTGGATTCTCCTTTTTGGTTTCAAGTGCACAAACAAGGTAGGCGTCACAACCCTTACTGATTAATCTCCTAGCTGTAGCGGCCGATATAATATTAGACAGGTAATCTGATCTCTCCCCTACAACTACCACATCATGATCTGCAAGTGTTTTTAATGTAATTCTTTTTGATCTACAATCTACTATTACCCGATGCTTAGATAACCAGTCCATGCCAAGGATTACATCAAATTCTCTAAAGGGTAACTCTATCAAATCACCATGGAAAGTCTGACCATGGATGGATATAGGACAATCCCTATATACTTTACTCACTATCACACTATGACCAAGGGGGTTGGTTACTATTATATCTTGGTTTAGAGAATCTGCCTGTAATTTCCCCTCATTGACAATGGGTAAACATATGTATGAATGTGTTGATCCTGGGTCTATTAATGCATGCACAGGTTTATCAAAGATTGAGAATGTACCAACAATCACGTCTGGGGA
The DNA here is from genome assembly GCF_001659605.2 of Manihot esculenta. Lineage (NCBI taxonomy): Eukaryota > Viridiplantae > Streptophyta > Magnoliopsida > Malpighiales > Euphorbiaceae > Manihot > Manihot esculenta. The sequence goes on along the minus strand of NC_035178.2, from coordinate 1,226,366 downwards.
GTCTCTGTCCTCTTTAGCCCTGATGGCATATGCTCTAGCAGGTGTTCTGAAGTCTGGTCTATCTACTGTTTCAGACACCCTTTGACTGGCTGAAGTTGCCCCTTGATTACCTCTACCCCTTCCTCTTCCTCTAGATCCAGCAGGAATAGGCCTCTCTATAGGTGGTGCTGATGATACCTGTCCCCTAGGACAGTCTCTCATAAGATGCTCAGTGGATCCACACCTGAAGCATGCCCCTGTTAGTTTTCTGCAGGGTCCCAAATGCCTTCTACCACAGTGCTCACATATAGGGTATTGTCCCCTGCCTGCACTTCCTGAACTGGCTACAGAAGTACTAGTTTGCTGCCCAAACCTCCCTGCAAAACTCTGCGCTAGTGGCTGCCTTTGTCTTTGTACTTGACTCTGCCCTGATGACTGAGCACCTCTTTGTCTCTTCATAGGTGCTTGAGAGGCTGAGGATTGCCCCTGCATCTGGGTTTGCCCTCTCTTCTGTTGCCCTTTCTGTCTCCAGCTCTGTTCTTCTTCTTTTATCTTCTCTATATTCAACGCTGCATTTACCAGAGTAGAGAACTCTTTGATGGAATGGGCTGCCAAAAGCACCCTAATGTCATTATGCAAACCCTGCTCAAATGTCTTACATTTAGCTTCCTCTGTATGAAACTATGCATTCTTGGCCCTAGTAAACCTCAGTGGGAGTCATAGATAGCATAAGGGTATGGCATGCCATATACAGTGTAGCAGTACTGCGCCCTAATGGGCTACATGATATGATCTTATCGACACATTATGTGTCATACAGTTTCCCGGCTTTTTAGCCATACAGGCACAACATTCGGCCCCCGGGCCATACAGTTTGGCACTTTGTGCTATACAGATACAGTTTTCCCTTATCTAGCTAGTTGATCCTACGAAGAGTTTATAGGGGCTAAGATTGAATTATATGACTTGTTAATGCTTTGCTAGCATGCATACAAGATGGTTACAAAAATATGAATAATCTTACTGCTATAAAATTTAGTGACCTGATTTGTCCACTGACACATAAAATATTTATGTGCTTTTATATAACATGATTTCATTATATATGTCATGATTATTCCTATTATATGTGAATGAGTATATATGTTGTTATTCACCCACTGGGCATAAGCTCAGCGCATTGGACTTTTCCATGCGCAGGTAATAAATAGAGGAAGCAACAGTTAGGAGGTCTGGTTCTGCATCAGCACAGAGACATCATCATAACCAGTTGTTCACAAGATTTGTCCAGAGGTTGTTTATGTTTGGCATGTACATTAATAGTCTACCAAGAGTCTGTAAATGAGTATTGTAAATAGTATGAATATAAACAAATGTGTTTACTATTTTAAGTTATTATGTTCTATTTGTGGTTTTAATAGTGTGAAATGAGTAAATATTGAAATTTTATGACTAGTTTTCACAGGGATAATTGCTAATAAACAGGGGAGACTTTTGCGGTTTCTCCATTTAAAATTATTTTGTGAATCAACATGCATTTAAACAAACTAAAGAAAAATTTATAAGGTCAAAGCTATCTTAAGTCCATATATGTAATTGCATATAGTATAGTATGTGGCATCCTTTACTAAGTTATTTTATAGACGGGTAAGGGGTGTTACAAGAATAGTCGTTCACCTCTTCATTTTCTATCAACTCTCTTGCCCTTCGCCCATGAATTCGGGCCTCCGGTTCTTCCTCTTCTCCAGCATTGTGGTTATTAGTTCGGAGGCGGGCAGAGGTAGGTTGGGGTTCATCGATTCTGGGTTCCTCCATTACTGGGAGTGCGTTTACTGGGGTGCTAAGTCCCCTTTGTTGCATTATCTGGCCCAACCAGTGAGCAGTGGTTTGTAGCTGGAGAGCCATGGTTTGAATGTCTTGGTTAGACAGGGTCATGGTGGGAGTATTCCCTGCCAGGCTTGGCGAGTGATTAAGAGAAATAGGTGTTTGGTTATTCAACGTTGTAGGGCTAGAAAAGGAGAACTGCTGCCCATCTTGGGCAGAGCTCAGGTCATTTGGAATATTAAGGTTACTGTCTTGGTGGTTTGCCATCGTGGATCTCAGTGGGTTTTGAAAGTGAAAACTCCGGTGATGAAAAGATCTCCTTCGTTTCCCACAGACGGCGCCAATTGATGATCTGAGATCCAATTGAATAGGGTTTTACAAGGGTTTTGTGTTACTGAATAAGGCCTTAGCTTTCTGAGGAGGGGACTCCTCTTTTATACATTGTCTTGCTTGCTGGTGACGTGTAAAGGTCTTTCCAGGATTGGGCCACGCGTCTCTGCCATGCGGATTCGGAGGTACTAGGGTATCAGCCGCCTGCTCCATGCGTAACGGCCTCTGATTCTCCTCGTGCGTACGTTCGAGCGGATCTGCCAGGCTGTCTGGTGAATATTACTCCGGATCCTGGGCCGGGCTGAGAGTTGGGCCGGATGCTAAGCCTGAGTGGGGAGGGTCTGCTTCGTGCGGGCCGGGCCGACTTGAGTGAGGAAGATGGGCCGAGCCCGGCCTTGAAGATTGGATGAGCCAGGCTTGTTATGTACATCAGGTATGCGGGCCCCTACGTCGTGGGCCTTGGGCTGTGGTCAAGCCCCTGGTCTGGGGTGAAGGAATCCAGCGGTCATCACGGGGAAATCCTACTTCTATCGCTGAATTTCCCATAAGAGTAGCTAGGTTGGTAAGGAGAACTGAGTTACGATATGCAAATAAAAAGAAAATAAACTGAGAAATTCTCAAGCTTCACGTACGAATACAATATAAAAGCATTAAGAGGTGATTGATCTCTTGAAGTAAAAAACATGACATTAGGAGTTAGATCATAGGGGAGAAAAAAGATTGGACATACCCAATTGCACATCCTACATCTTAATTAAGGAAGAATATTCCTTTTTAATGTATAAATTTAACAAAAAATATATTATGTATGCATATGGAGGATGGTAGGATACATTAAAAATTTGAGATTGCTCGGAATTCCTTCATTCTATCTCTTATTGAGTAGTTGATTGGACCATCCCTTAGGTTTAAATTCTTTTAGTATTGAGTTTGAGGGTTTATATACATTTTATTTAATATTTTATAATTATATTTTATTTGATTTTGTAGTGGAGTGATATGTTTATAGTCCAATTCTATGTGGACCTAGACAAATGAGGTCGACTTATCTATATACTTGGCCCATTAAAGGTAAACCCTAAAACTAACTTCGTTACAGGGTAAGCCGATAAAACCTCAAAACACCTATAGAACTCGGAGGCTTTCAGTTTCAGAAGAGGGGAAGAGGGAATAGACAACTAAGGATATATGCTGCCGGAAAACAACCCGCCCTACTTCAGATTTCATCTACCTCTTCTGCAATTTCTCATGAAAAATAAGCCTAAATATAAACAACAATTAATATTGAAAAAGCAATAGAAAAGGAATTTCTAATTCAAATAAATTTTAGTTTTCATGAAAAAGAAAAGATAAATTTAATAATTTCACTAATAAATATTGAATGTAACCGAAAATCATACATCATATTCGATTCTTAGAGAAAGTATTATTAAAGCAGAAACTACAAAATAGGCATAAGAGGATATTAAGTCAAATGAAAACCTAAATACAATAAATTATTATAAAATTTATTTTCGAACACCTTACTTTATTAATACATGCCGTTTGTTTATTTTACACTAATATAACATTTCTTTTATCGGTAAGTAATCTTTTCAATTAATTATGTAGTTTATTTACAAGTAACTACAAAACAAACTAAAGCCGTGTTCAATTTCTCAAGGGTTTACTATTAGTGAATAAACATTACAATAATTTTTTTATTTTATTAGTAGTTAATATAGCATTTTATCTTCCTTCCCATTTATTGTTCCTTCCATATGTACAATAAGTTTTTTTTATTTCCCCAAGGGATAAATTTATCAGGCCACAAAGGCTAGAAAAATACAAAGATAATTCTGGTAGGAAGGATTACATCTCAAAAAAGAATTTATTAGAAAACGTCTACACAATTTATGTACCATCTTATTAACTGATCTTTTCACAATAAAAAAACCAATAATCAAACAAGAAAAAGCTAAATATAAACAAGTACTTCACAATCTTTACGGTCAGAATCACCTTCAACAATACAATTTAGTTTTGCCATATTCTGTTACGAATCAACATATTCTGTTACGAATCAAAAAGAATCATCTTCAACAATATAGTTTTGCCATATTCTGTTACGAATAAAAAAAAAATGCTTATTCTGTTACGAATAAAAAAGAGTGCATCTCCCCACACCTGCCCTTCTGTTTAAATGTTTTATTCACCTTCCGTTTTACCTAACGAGTCATGCCACCTAGTTGGTTGGAGACATAGCATTCATTACCCAAGTTAGAGTTGTCGCAAAGCATGGGATCATTTTATTTCCTAGCGGACATATATTCAACTTGTAGGCTGAATATCAGAAGGGGCTCTCTTTCTTCACCAATTTACTTGAGCTTTTGACTAATATAGTGCATTGCCTTTGGGAGAGAGAATGTAATAGAACCAAGCATTGATTAATATCATAAAAAAGGCACATAATCAAGCACTAGATTACCAAAGTGGGCCCAAACAGAAAAATAAAAGAATGCACTGCTCAGAACAAATAAAAACAGTTACAATTGCTCAAGGCTTCATGCAACACACTAAACCTAGAATTCCTCGAGGCAACAGTTTCAAGCTACAAAGATTAGTCTACAGGGTTACACATGAATGTCCTAAAGTTAAAAACTCCTAATTCTGACATAACGCAAAATTTGGAAAAAGGAAATAATAATAAAATATGATATTGGATAAAGGCATCAAACATGGTCAACAGCGCTGAAAAAGGGAAAGCCAAACGAGCATCTCATGCAGCTGCCTGGATCGGCCCATTAGATCTAAATCCACGGCCCCTTCCACGATTTCCCCTCCCTCGGCCACGACCTCGACCTACAACATAATTGATCACACTTTCAACAAACCACATACATACTTCCACATGACTGACAAAGAAGTGTTTCGGCAAATCTAATGGCACCAGTCACATCTCTAAATTCTAACAACAGGAAAGATAACAACTACCACAACCACCTCTTGACAACAAATCTCAACATCACATCTATATCAGCCGCAGCATCATATTGTGAATCTTATTCACACAGAGGTCACTTGTCATTCTCACACCACTAGCATGACAGTTTTACAGGTCACTTTTAAAAACTGCTTATCAAACCTTTGTTTGAATTAGAGTATGAAATTATGGGTTTGACATTCCAACATAATCCGATATGAAGCAGCTGTAAAAAAAGGATAAAGTCTCGAGTATGCACTAGAATCCATAGAAAACAGGTAAAAAGGTACATTGGGGAAAAAGATGTACCACGGCCTTGAGCAGGTGGATCATAATTGTAGCCTCCATCTTGCAGCATGTCCGCATAAGGTCCATTGTATCCCCCTCTCCCACGGCCTCGGAAACTGCGTCCTCTTCCCCTACCCCTACCTCTAAAATGGCCCCTGTTGCGGTCCCAACCACCATCTTCATATTCAGGAACAAATCCATTTCCTGAAGTAAGAATGGTTCTGTTAACATAATGAAAAAAGTAAAGTATGCACAACTAATCTAGGTTTAAATGCAAGGAAGAATCATCAACTGCTGGTATCACTGCAATTAAACCGCACAATCAAATGTCCAAAGGATAGTTTAAATAAAAGCATGTGATCAAAAGCCATTTAGACATACCTCTGCCCCTTGCTCTGCCTCTACCACCCCGACCCCTACCTCGACCACTTGGTGAGCCCTCTGCAGACAAAACTAACTATAAATGATATGCAAATTTGGATAATGCAGAAAATTTGTACACTATAAACAAGCACCACCTCCTTCATAATCAAATTCTGCTGATCCCTTCACCAACTCTGCAGGCAAAGGAGGCTGGTACCTGAAAAGGATAGTGTTCATAAGTGATAACAGATTTGGCATTAACAATAAATTCAACTGTCCTAAATGACCCAAATGGCGTTATTCTTTTGTTCCAGTTGACACAACTTAGCAAACAAGAACATCATGAAATCTTCTCTCTGCCTCTCTCTCTCCATATATATAGGCGTGTGTGTGTGCATACATATATATACATATAACAAATTCCCCCCCAAAAGCAAACCAAAGAAACATGAAACTGTAGTACTAATGCAAAAGGCCATACACAAATTTCATAATCAAATAAGAGAAGATGGAGATCTGCTTTTAAACTAAAAGATTGTATGCGATGCTATGAACTATGTCTTATTACTATTAAATTTGTTCCCTCACATCAACTACATATGAAAGGTAAACAAATAAAAAGACCACTAGAAGGAAATCATATTAAAACCACGATACATATAAATTTTTTAGGCAGCAGTAGCATATTTGCATATCAAAAACTAAAATATTTTTTTAAAAAATTTGGATACGACCACACTTCATTGTCACAGCATTATTCACAAGGAAGAAAGACTCCAAAAACCAATAGAGAATGCATGTCAAGAACATAGAATCTATGTTACGAGATGCAACATCTGCAGTTAGCGCACACTCAAAAAATTCAACATCACAATTCACATCCAAAAAACTCAGCCTGCCCAATTATGCTCTCACGACTTCAAAAAAAAAAGTGCTATGAAAGAATCTAAAGTATAGAACAAACTGCTTTACATTAGTTCTATACAAACTCACCCAACAGCAGATGTATTCAGTTCCTTCTTGGAAAGGGTAATAGTAATCATTGAGACGTGCCTTGTGGTTTCCAAACTGTATTGATAAAACACGGATCATTGTCAGCCTTTTATTAAAAATAAAAGCAACATGCATTTTCTTCTTAAAAGAAAAAGAATAATAGGTATTGAAATTTTCTTTCTAGACTATTCTTACGGAAGGAGGCCTTCCTCAATGGGCTCCCATGTATCAGTTATATCTGTGGATCCAATTGCTGTGATCTGATGGAGACCAACAATTCTTCTCTGCATTACAAGTAGAAAAGAGTATATAGCCGTTAATGACTGAATTAGAACAAGCTTAGTGATTAACTTCTAATAAATGTGAAGAGGGTGGGGGGTTGGGGAGAGAGAGCAAAGAAAACCTTGATTAACTCCACTATAGTCACAGTCTTGTTGATGGCTCTTCCCATTGCTTTGAACACAATCTCATTCGATCCTTTTTCCTGCAAAAATAGGCATAAAATAACAAATAGGACAGGAGGATCATAGCAACTTTAAACTATTAAACCAAAAATCAGAGAGAGTTTAGACTCTCAGCTACCACTCTAGGAACATGCACAATATGCATCACATGTTCCTCTACACATAATTTGAGCTGTTAGCACGGAGTGCAAGTTGAATAAGACAATAATCAACATCCAGATTCCAGAAAAGATCACTGTGATTTCTATTCTAGGACTACAAGGATTAGCAAAATCCTAGCAGCTTAAAAAATCTAAATTTGGGCTCTAAATTTTCACAAACGCTTTGAATTACACTGCACGATCGAAGTTTGAACCTATCGTTGACATGTATATCAAAAATCAAACTATAATACTCCTAGAGACAACAAAAAATTTCCAGCATCAATTAACATCCGATGTACGCAAAGACAGAAATAAAAGAGGGGGGAAACAAAGCTGAAAAAGAAAATAGCCGAGAAAACGTACTTGAAGCAAACTCATGGCATATGAGATATAACTGCGCATCCTTCCCTGACTAGTAATACGAATCTCATTCTCGTCAATTGGTGTATCAGCTTTAGGCTTCTCCACTCTCTGGTACCGATCCATCTACAGTGAAAATTTCTCAAATATTAACAGAAGCAAAAACATAAACAAGCTAAAAATATCCAAAAAAAAAAAAAAAGATGAACAGTACTTGAAGTGAAGAATCAGAGGGAGGAACACGGAAACTAGGGTTTGGGTGGATCTGAAAGAGATATACCTTGAAGATTCGGAGATAAGTTTGCTCCGCCAAGAAAGAGCCCTCTTCTACGGCTTCGTTTCTTCTTTTACGCCCTAAACCGCTTGCAGCTGTGTCCCCTATCTTATATACCAGCACCGTTCTTCCAAAACTACCCTAACCAACTCCTTTTATCCGGTTCAAATCGGTTTCCCTCGCCCAAACCGGGTGGGTGTGGCTTTGTAGACTGCCACGTTTTGAACACCATTAATTTGACTTAACTATCAAATCTTTCTTAAACGCAGACTTAACCAAGGTGTGCTCGACATTAATAAAAGAAAAAATTATTTTGTAGTTTATGAGATTTAACGTAATTACAGATGTGGCTTTGTAGACCGCCACGTTTTGAACACCATTAATTTGACTTAACTATCAAATCCTTTCTTAAACGCAGACTTAATCAAGGGTGTGCTCGACATTAATAAAAGGAAAAATTATTTTTTAGTCCCTGAGGTTTAACGTAATTAACACTTCGGTAGAACTGGCCAGAAGACCAGTAAGGGCAAGCAGGCGTGGGTCCGAAGCCTCTGTAATGCCGCCGAACATCCGCTCCTTAATGATTTCGACGACAATGCTCGCAGGAGACTGGTGAGTGATGTCCTCAGCGTTCAAAATGTCGTTATCAGGAGCAGACAACAGGGGTACTACAGAACTATCTTTCTCCTTTAGAGGAGGGGGGGCAGGAGCTAATCCCTCGGAAGCTTCCTTTTCCTTTCCAATAGGAGGAAGAGCTGGAGCTGATCCCTTGGAGGCCCTGGATTTCTTCCGAGCAGGAGCTGGGGCAGACGTTTCAGGGAGGGCGGGACGTTTGTCCCCAACCTTTTTTGCAACTCCCCCGTCATTAGTAAGATCAGATCCAACATCCCCAGTATGGGCCTCCTGGACACCTTCGTCAATAAGAATAATCTCCTTGCTCTTCCCTGGAGCTTCCTCCTCAATAATAGGGATCTCAAGCCCCACCTTGGGAACTCCCTCCTTAGCAACAGTGGGGACTCCCAGCTCCGTACCAGAAGCGTCCACAGGAGGAATGGCGGGCTCCGCCCTTGCCAGCCCAATGTCCACAGCCACATCAGAAATAATTCTCGGAGTCTCCTCCGCTCTCTCAGTAGAACGTCGAGGTTGGGAGGCTGGAGAGGACAGGAGAGCTGAGCTCGATCTGCTGCGATTAGAAGGCCGAGACGACTTACTACGTCGGGAGCTTGGTCTAGAAGCTTGTGAGGAAACCAGAGGAGGAGGAGGAGGTCGGGTAACTGTTCTAGAAGAGATAACCTCGGCCACCCTCTGCGTAGCCTCCCTAACAGATTACCCAGCTAGGAGGGCGTCAAGAGCAATGTCCATGCTCTCCCGAGACAGTATGAGGTTCTTGGGAGGCTTAATCTGATCCATCTTCACCTCGGAGGCTGCAAAATTAAAAATCAAAGCAAATCAGAATAACTCTGAACAAAGGTCGCGTAAAGCAAAAACTAACACAGGCAGATAGAATAAGATACCCACGTCCTTAATATCCCTAAGGTTGGACACGAACAGGCACTTTTCGACGTCATACTTTCTATCCACAGAAGTCAGTCGAAGGAACCCGACCTGCTCGGTAAGGCCCAACCGGGGGAGGTCATTGCAACCCAGGGAGACATCCTCCCAGTCAAGATTGAGCTCCCAAGCCAACCCCGTATTCTTCATCAACTCCACCACCAGAAACCCTTCTACCCAACCCTTGATGGAGTCCTTGTAACCCGTGAAAATGGATAACCCTCCGCGAGGGGCAAAATAATAAAATTTTTGGCTCGCTTTGACTAATCTGAAGAAACTGACGAATAGATGAACCGTGGGTGTAAATCCCCAGCTCAGACACACAGACTCAAAACAAGACATGAAAAGAATGGAGTTAGGGTTAGCATCCGAGGGGTAATCTCGAAATACTGAAAGACCTCCTTGAAGAAAGAAGAAAAAGGGAAGGACAGGCCGTACTCCCTCTGTTTGATAAAGAAGACCAAGCTGACGTCCTTTTGAGGGTCGATTAAGCCAGGGGGAGAAGGATCGGGAAGAACAATCCTCTCATTCCGGTAAGGAGTCCGAATGTGGTAAAGAGGGGTATCCAGATATTCTCTAGAGATGAAACTTCTAATGTTAGATGGGGTGATGCTAGACTCCAGGTGGACGACATCGGGGAGACTAGAGCTATCCATGGCAAAAGAAGAGGCGTACCTGGAAAATGATTAGGGCAAATGAGCAGAGAAAAGCAAAAAGAGCGGTAGAGCAGAGAAGAGCCAACGTTCTGGGGAGATTGACGGGAAGTGAAATTTGAAATAATAAAAAGCCGAAAGGATGTTCCAAACAGTTTTGTCCTTAGGCGGTGCGGTCATGATGACTCTCGGTATTTACCCCCTCGTGAGTCGGGCAATAACTGACGAGAAGGTAAAGGGGCAATTGATGACCGCTGGATTTCTCCACCCCGGTCTGGGGCCAGGCCCACGATACCAGCCCATTATCTAGAGGCCCTCAAGCCTCACATATGCATCGGGTCCGATCTGCTCAGCCTTGAGACCGGACTCCAGTTAGTCTCTTCAACCAGGCCGGCCCAGCATTGTCGGCCCAACGAACAGATCATCTCTGGGTTCAGTCTCGATTCCTTCTGGGCCTAATTGTAATCTCATCCTCCGGCCCAGCTCAGAACCAGAAAGGAGTTCAGCCCCTTCGCCTTGTGGGACCATCCGCATGCGCGCCTGGGGAGAATCAGGGGCCGTTACGCTTGGAACAGAGATCTGATTCCCTCGTACGTCCGTATCAACGTAGCAGGGACAGGTGGCCCAATGATACACATTCTGTTAACACGTCACTAATAGACAAAAAGGAAACATATAAAGGATAAATACTCTCCTCTAGATCTAAACTTTTCCAGTTTTACAGAACCCATTATAAAACCCTATTTTCTGGATCTCAGATCATCAATAATTAATGCTTAAATTGCATCTTTTAGTAGTTGGATTTCTCTATGTGGATACAACTAAAATAAATAGTGATGCATATTTTGATTCTATCTCGAACAAAGCTGGTTTTGGTATCATTGTAAGAAATCATAATGGAGTTCTTATAGATGGTCTTCATTCTTCATGGACAACCTCTTCTTCCCTTGCTGTTGAAGGTTTAACTCTCAGGTAGATTTTGTTGTTTGATGTAAATAGAGGTTTTGTAAATGTGATTTTTGCGTCTCATTGTTCTGTTATTGTTTCCTCCGTTGCATCTCTTTCTGCTTATTCTTGGGAGCGGGATATTATACTGATGGACATTCGTTTTTACCTGTATAATCACCAGTCTTTTAGTGTGATTTACTTTTCTAACAGTGACAATAGACCTGCTGATTGAGTAACTAAGAAAGCTAGAGTTGGGGCTTTATCTTTTGGTGGGCTTTATCTTTTGGTTGGCTTTATAACCCTCCACGTCAGTTATTGGATTTTTTTATAATGATATTCTTCATTTTAATCAGTGATGTAATTTTCTCTCTTTATGGCAAAAAAAAATTGATTTAAAAAAAAACTTATATTAATAATTTCAAGAAATTAAAAAAAAAAAAAAACACTTGGGATGAAATCTTTTATGTGACATAAGGAATGAGGTAAAGCTCACAATCTGTTATAGAGCTGTCTAAACCCACTTCATAGAAATTTACGAAAAAATATACTTCATAGTAAAAATTAAAAATATTAAATACATTTATGATAATATTTTTACGCTAATATAAATATAAAATTGCTTTTGTGTTCTATAAATAATATTTTTTACATTTAGATATTTTTCATATCAACTTTTTTTATGTTAAAATTAAAATTATTTATGTACTATTCAAAGGCGCTTACTTTATTGGCAACCACGAAAGTTTGTTCTCTCCAAATTCCAAAAACGGCAAAAACAAACACAGTTTCTAAAAGTTTCCTGCCGTTTGCTCTCTCGTCATCCTCTCCGTAATTCCCCCAAGAACCCCACAGTCTGTGTCAGCTTCCCCACACACTATATACCTGAAAATCCAATACCAACGCCAAAAGAACGAAAAAATGCGCGTCGGAGTGTGCTACGCACGACTCCTCCTCTCGCCGTCTTCGCCTCCAACCGCTGTGAACAACTTTTTCAAATTCAACCAAAACATGCTCCTCTCTGTCTTTTTGGCTCTTTTTCTCCCCTGCGTAGGCATGAGCATTGTGTTTCTTGTTTATATTTGTTTCCTTTGGTATTCTGCACGTACTAACCGAACAGAAACCTCGCCGCCTGTAAAGCAGCCGGCAGAGAAGGGATTATCGGCGTCTGAGCTTGAGAAGTTGCCTAGGATGACCGGAAAGGAATTGGTTTTGGGGACGGATTGTGCGGTGTGTCTCGATGAAATCGAAAGCGAGCAACCCGTGAGGGTGGTTCCCATTTGCAATCATGGGTTCCATTTGGAATGCGCTGATGCTTGGCTCTCAAAGCATTCTGTATGCCCAGTTTGCAGGGCCAGGCTTGGTTCCTAGTTTCTCAATCGCTTATAATGAGATTCCTTGCTAATTGATGCCTTATCATCAAGAATGTGAAACATACAAGACGACGAAGAAGAAAGAAGAACCTGTTGTGCTTTGTTCTTTGGCGATGGCTACATAGATTAGAATTATTGTTCATGATAGCTTAGTCAATTACTAGAATTCTTAACTATCGCATTTGTTTTTGTTGTGTCTTTATCGGTAGCAGTAGCAGATGATGTCTTATGGATAATTAATGAACACCATCAAGGAAAAAACTTTCAATGCGATTTTTCATTTTCTCTGTCTTGTGTGTATAGACCAAAGAAATTGCCACTGGAGAATTATTTTGAAAATATATGATTTTCTACGAGGAACAGAGTGGATTTTGAATCTCCAATTACCATCAATCACTGATCGGAATTATATTTAACTAAAATAAAAAACTTAAACAGGAAATTCCATGACCGTAATGCCAAGAATATCAACCATTTGATTGTTAGTGTGAATGAGTGTATGGGAGTGACTGGTGGCCGTGGCAGGTTTGGCGGTGCAGAGAATGCTGAAAAGCGAAAAGCAGGTGTTAGGTCTGGCCTGGATGACTCTCTGCCCACAGTTGTCGAGCTAAGTATTTAACAAACTGGGACTTCTTTTTTTCCTTTTCTTTTTTTTTTTTTTACAACCTAAACACACCGAATAAAGCTGCAACCTACCAACTATAGGATACCGCAAGAGACAAAATTAAGTTGACGCTACTACTGTTGTAATCAAAAGCCCTCTACAGATGTCCATTGAATTTTTCTGCTCAAGACAGATTGCGATGGAAATTTAAGTTGGAATTCTCTATTTCAAGTAAAATTGATCATTCTAAGCCATTTAAAGAATACTAATCAATTTTTCCATTTTTATCTTTATGTAAACATAATAACTATTTCTACAATTTCATAAAACCTGTTTTATATCCAAGTCTAATCTAATATGGTACTCGGCAAATTATGCGATATTATAATTCAGATTAAAAAAAAAAAAAGTGATATTATGTTAGAAGGTGATGATGGTCCAGCTGCTTGTTTGGCTTAAATTACTATCGTTTTTATCTCCACAGGGAATGAGGATTGAGGAGTAAAGTGAAAGCTAATTAATCAATTATTGATCTCAATGAGCTAACTGGAGTAGGCTATCTTTAAATTAATATCAAAATGAATTTTATAATCATTAATTTATTTTTATGTAAAATATTAATTAAATTATACAAAATAAATGCATAAATATTTAATTTAACAGGAATGTAAATTAAATTATTTTTCATATAAAATAGTAAACTTTCCTATATAGAAGGTCTTCAAAAGACTCCCGACCATATTGAAATAAGGCCTAGATGGGCCGAATAAATCCATTTTTTGAGCATGGATCAGTTTCCATTAGCCGGAAGATGGGTTCTGTGTCATCCAATGGCAACCCACTCCCCTTCAAAATTTTATCATAAAATATTAAGAATTTAATATGTAATTTTTCATTTCAATCTTACATCCTCAATTAATTTTAATACCTTTAAAACAATATATATATATATATATATATATATATATATATATATATATATATAGTAAGAATAACGTCATACTGTAGGATATTATTTGTAACTATTCTTAAAAATAAATATTGTGATAGATTTTAAGTCGAGCGTTTATTTCATATATTGAGTACCCTTACTCAAAAATTTTTTTATATAAATAATTAATTTAAAATAAAAATTAAGTTTAAAAAGTATTAATTTTTAATTAAAATTTTCATGAAAAATATGTTTTTATATAAACTATTAATGTTTTTTATTTAAATGATTATAATAAAATTAGCATTAATTTAAATAACTTCTTAAGAATTTTTACTGAATTTTTAAAAATAGATTTAAATATTAAAATATTATCGAATTTATAAAGTTTTTTAACAACTTTTTGTAAAGTTAAAAATTTCTTTCCATATATATCTATATTTTTCAAAAGTTATAAAATAGGAGCGGCGTGTCAGCAATCTAAGTAGAAAGAAACACCACGTGTAAGAATTTGAAGCGTACACGCACATTTCTTGATAGCTGGAATGCAGTTCACGAACTGCTTTTAGACAGGGCAGTACAGAAGACACGTGGGCGTCGATCCTTGTGCAGTAGTCTAATAGTAGTACGGTGGGGGCCATTTCTAGATTCAAAATAATTGAGGTTATTGAAGTAAGACAACAACTTTGATACGGCATCATCTGACACCTGTCATCTATATTTACACGTGTCTCTTTTTTTTAAGGTCCGCTTATTTTCCTTGCTCCTCTTCCCATTTCAAGATACCTCTCCAGCTTCTAACTTTCTCGCCTACGCATTTCCAAATACGTCACCGTCGTTTCGCTAATTTGTCCTTTTTCCTAACTCCAGTAAGATTACATTTAGTTTTTTTAATAAGAAGTATTAATTTCATTTATTATTAGTTAATTATAAAAATAAAATCTTATTTGTTATTAATGATTAATAGTCAAATTACTTATTAATGATTCTTTCATTTTAAAATTTTTATTTATTTTTTATTTTAAAATTATTATCTGCTTAATTTTTTTAAATTATAATAAATATAAATTAACTATTATAATTATATTGAATTTTATTTTATTTTTAATAATTTTTTTAAAATTTAATAAAATTTAATATATTTAAAATAAATATAATTATAAAATTAATTTATATTTTTTAATATAAGTAAAAAATAATAAACAAAAATTATAGAAAAAAATTTATTTAAAATATATTTTATTTTACAAAATGCGAATAAAATTTCATTTGATAATCCACTCTGATTTTTTAGGTAATATTTGATTAAAATTTTTTTTGTTAAATTAAATCCTTCTTGTTTAATTTAGAACGAATTTATTTAAAATTTAATATTATACTCCTTGATTGATTTAATTTGGGAGGATAACTTTTTAAACTAATTTGAAGTAATCTTATACATCTCACATTTCCATTTTCCAGCATGTTCAAAAAAAATTTATTTGAAAAAGGAGAGGGAGGAAAAAATCATAGACAGGTGTCCAGTAATGTTTGTTAGGCTATCAATGACATCAATTCAGAGGCAAAGTACAAGGAAATGCTACAGTGCTACGCTCACATAAAATGATATGGGACACTGTGCACATGGCAAATTTACAAAAAAGGTAAGTCAGATCAGCTGGCTTACACGTTTTTTTGTTTGTTTTTTTTAATCAGAAACACGTTCGTCAACAGTTTAGGGAGAAAATAAGGGGAAAAAAAAAGTATTATTTGCATTTATTTAGATGTTTAATAAGTAAAATCAGAGGGGATTTTTTTGAATAATAAAAGCATTTATTTTAAATAATTATAAGATAAATTGAATTTTGGTTTCCCTTATTTCATTATTTATTTTCTTTTTGATTAGAAGAATAAATTTATTATATATCTAATATGATAATTTTTCTCTTAATTTCTATTTTAATTTTATTTTATTGGGCTGGGCGATGAAAGGATGAGAATATTATGTAATGATGAGATACATGAGCTAAAATCCCCGTGATTTTTTACAGAGACAATTTAAGTCGGTATTAATAAATTAAAGAAAAATAATAAATTTTGAAAGTAAAAAAATCATTAAATAATTTTTTAAATAACTATTTACATATTAAATCTTTATATATTTATCATTTATTAATCTAAAATCACTCCTATCTTCAAAATAAAGAAAATAATTATGTGCAGTAATGAATGAAATAATTTTTTGTAAACTTTATTATATCTTACAATTTTATATATAATATTTTTATTGGTAAAAAAAAGAGTGAAATAATTTTTAATATTCAATTTAATTTAAGTAGACCAATTTTCAGCTAAAACTTTAAAATAATGTATTTTAATTTAATCACAAAGTTTTTTTTTTCTTTTTTTTTTCCAAACAATTTCACTTTTGCAACTTATGTATTATTAAAATATCTGTTACAAATTATACAATTAAAAATTATTTATTCACTTTCAATTTCATTAATTTCGTTTTTTGTTTTTCTCGCATAAAAATTATGTCTTATCCGTTTATATCTTAATGAAAACCTACAAATTGAATATTACAAAGTATTTTAATAGTATTTGAATTAAAATTAAGAAATTCTTAAAAATTAAAAATTAAAAATGCGCGATGAGATTGAAAATATTGCAAAGTTTAAGAGTAGAAGGGGGAATTAATAATTTAATTTAACTTAGTTATAAAATGAATTGAAATAGTAGTATATCTAAATTTGCAATAAATTTGAGTGTTAATTTAACTTATTTTAACAATTTAATAAATTTAAATAAATGAAAATTAAAATATTAATTAAATTAAATAGATTTAGCATATTTATTCTGCTATATGTGTAACAAATTATCTTAAATTATATAAAGTTCACTATATTTAGTTATTGAAATTAATCTAATACTGTAGAAGAATGCAGTTTGTAATTATTCTTATTTTTGTGGATATTCTATCCTGTCAGTGACTATAAACAAGGTAGAAGATAATCATAGGGCCTGTTGTTTCTTCCTTTTAAAGGAGATAGAAGAGAAAGAGTGGTGATGAGCTTAGAAGACTGCAGGAATCTGAAGCAGCAGGCGGGTGAAGCCAAAACAAACGGGGACGTTGAGTCTAACATTTCAAGCAATAGATTCCTTTCCCTTTTGGCCTCCAAAGATCGCAACTTTCTTATCTCTCCTGATGGAACTCAGGTTTTCTTTCTTCTTCTGTATGTTAATTTGAATTGTCTTCAATAAATAATGAAAATCCATTTCATTTTATGATCTTGTAGGTAACTTTTTATAAACAATATTGTCTCCAACAAATATTTTTCTCATTCAAGCAAATTAATTAAGTTCGTCTTTCCTTACATGAATCCTTAAACTGATAAATATGAGTAGCTAAATCGCAACGTTGGTCATATTTATGGTTGGACACGTATAAACTAGCAAGAGTTATGACAAAAGAGTGTGCTCATCGTTTGTGCTTCTCCTGCTTCTTTTTCTTCTTCTTTCTGATGGTGGTGGGGAAGTGGATATGTGCTCGTCGGTGCTGATTCTCATGACCTACACGTGACAAGCATGTATGCAGTCTTAATCAGGGTGGGTTCCCAATTCCTACCTCCTCTTACACAGTGATTGTCCTTGAACCAGCAAGCTGACACAGGCGTGTGGCTACCAAATACTCGCTTTACTCTAACGTTAACCCTAAGCTATAGGTACAATACGTGGCCAATCCATAACTCATGTAATAAACCTGTTGTTTTCATAATTTTTTGGGAATGAATTATTTCTTGTGACTTGCTATTTGCCTATTGGTTCATTAAGTTTGGCGTATTTGTTGTCTTTTGATGCGTCTTTACATTTTTTTTTTTCAAAAAATTGGGTATTATCTTTTGTGGCAGGTGGAAGTTTCTGAGCTTGAAGGCAAGGTCGTTGGCCTCTACTTCTCAGCTAACTGGTACCCACCATGTAGAAACTTCACGGCGATTCTAATTGATGTACATGAGCAGCTAAAGAGCAATAGGTCTAAATTTGAGCTTGTGTTTGTGTCGTCTGATGAGAACTTAGAAGCTTTCAACGACTATCGAGCACTGATGCCTTGGCTTTCCATTCCATTTTCTGATGTGGAGACCAAGAAAGCCTTGGACCGTAAATTCAACATTGAAGGTGTTCCCTGTTTAATTATTTTGCAGCCAGAGGATGATAATGATGAGGCAACCTTGCATGATGGGGTTGAAATCCTTTATCGATTCGGAGTCCAAGCTTTCCCATTTACTAAACAGAGACTCGAGGAATTGGAGTTGCAAGAAAGGCAAAAGCATGAGCGCCAGACACTGACCAATTTACTCGCAGACCATGACAGAGACTATCTCTTCGGTCATCCTGCACCTAAACAGGCCAGTCTTGAATGGCATTCAAACTCAAGATAGTATTTCAACTCATTGGTTAATTAGTTTAATTTTGTTTGACATGCATGTTGCAGGTGCCAATTGATTCATTAATGGGGAAAACAATTGGACTTTTCTTCTCAGCCCAGTGGTGTAATCCAGGCGTCAAGTTCACTCCCAAGCTTGTCTCCATTTACCACAAGATCAAGCAGATGCTGATTCTAAATGATAATGATGAGGATTTTGAGATTGTGTTTGTGTCAAATGATTGGGATCAATCAGGATTCAACTCTTACTTCAATACCATGCCATGGCTGGCATTACCCTTTGGAGAACCAACCGCTAAAAACTTAGCCAAATATTTTGATGTGAGAGGCATCCCTTGTTTGATAATCTTAGGCCCTGATGGTAAAACTATTACCAAACATGGCAGAAACTTAATCAACTTGTACCAAGAAAATGCTTACCCTTTCACCGAAGCAAAAGTTGACTTGCTAGAGAAACAGATGGATGAAGAGGCTAAAAACTTGCCGAGATCAGAGTACCATGCAGGGCATAAGCATGAGCTCACTTTGGTATCCCAAGAAACTGGAGGAGGTCCTTTTATATGCTGTGATTGTGATGAGCAAGGGGCTGGTTGGGCTTACCAGTGCCTTGACTGTGGATATGAGGTGCACCCCAAGTGTGTTAGAGCTGTGGACACCAGCAACATGCTAGGGAGATGAATAAATTATCTAGCTTTATATGTTATGCTAATTGTCTTCTGCTAATTCAAATTTGGAGTTGCTGTGTGTTCATTCATCGTCCCTTAGATTCTGGATTTCGCTTTTTAAGTCCAGTATTAAAGTAGCAAACAGAGTTTCAGATTGGATTTTATTATAGCTAATTATTAAGATGAGCAATGACAATTTCCTGAAATTAATCCTGTTCAAAGCTAGATGAAAAGCCTAAAGCCTCGAGCCTCTTCCACTTCTGAGAGTACTGGCTAGTCATATTTCCCAGCTTCTTGGGAATAATAAAAGTTGAAAGGTGAAACTGGTAATTATCAATTTGTGAGCAGCTCCAAACCCTAACTTCACGTCCTCAATGATGGCTTCAATGTCAATTGGAGGTGGCTTCCTTTCAGAGAATTGATCACTGATAAAGCATCTCCTTCCACAATAATTCTTTGAAAACCTTGTTGTTTTGCTTGAAGAATGGCTTCTTGACAAGTTAAAGACTATCACTGCTTTGAGACGTTTGCACTGCTTTGCATTGAGACGTTTGCAGGGCCACCCAAGAGCCTGTCTCATATGAGGTTTAGCTATTGTAGCGGCAGAGCCCATGTCCTGGTTGAGAGAGAGACTGCTCAGTCAAAGTTTAGTTGAATATAATTCTCAGGGGAGGGATCCAAATTATTTGAGCGGGGAGAGCTTGGGACTTATCCATGAGTTGTTCCTGATCATGAGTGTGCTGATAATCTTTGAAATGCTTAATTGCGCTGCCAATGGTTTCATCAAAATGCAACACCTAATTGTTGAAGCAATACTCATTTCGTCTGGTCCATACTCCTAATTTTTAAAGCAACACAAATTTCTTTTCTTATTCTAGGTTTTTAATTTAATGTGGCTCTTGAGAAAATTGCAATCAAAATAATAACATACAATTGGAATTATGATGAAAATTGAAGAGTAACATTTATTTACAAGAGCTGCAGCACGAAGAAACTAATTTTTGAACAGTAGAAACAGCAGACTTGTTTATACAAAGTACAAGAGGCCTTTATCAGCCCAAATTATATCATTTCTCCCCATTATCTTGCGTCCCCCTTCTCATCATGTCTGCAAACTCGTCATAGTTGATTCTTCCATCCTACATTTTAATAAATGAATCAGAGAATCAGTCATGAATTCATAACAGAAAGTGATACAACACTCCACAGATGACCAGGAGAGAGAAGAAACTTACTTTATCAGTATCAACATCTTCAATGATTTCATCTATGGTAGCCTCATCTCCCATTCCATATTGAGCCATGGCTTGTCGTAGTTCGTCTCTCGTAATAAAGCTGGTGCAAATTTATCCACATCAGCAACTTAAGAATTGCAAGAAACACATTCTTTACTAACATTTTTTTGCCCTTCATTTATTAATATAACTGATAAGAGCAAGAGCAGAATACTGACCCACTGTTATCCTTGTCAAAATATCGAAAAGCCTTGAACAAGTGTTCTTCCTTCTCAAGTTTATGACGATGCATTGTTGCTGTAATAAATTCAACATAATCAATAGTCCCGTTCTTGTCAACATCAGCCTGCCCGGTAGAAAAATTTCACCTTATTAACACAAACATACAACGCTACAATAATCTTACTAATCATTTAAGGATTATGGTTAGATAAATATAATAGTTCTTACAGCATCCATCAACTGCTGTATTTCTGCCTCAGTAAGCTTTGATCCCAGTCTTGATAATCCTTCTTTGAGTTCTTCGTATGTGATCGTACCACTTCCATCAGTGTCCATGTTATCGAACATCTGTTTTAAGCCCTTGATTTCTTCTGATGAAAGGTTCTCTGCTATTACCTTCATAAGAATATATATATATTTTCCATAATTTTTCAGCTCTGTTGGAAAATTTAGCTTTCTATATGAGCTACTTATTGAGAATTCTTATTGTTACGGTGTTGTGTGGATGCTTATGTAAACTTGAGTGTGATTTTAGGTGTGAAGCCTAAATTAATCTTTTATTTTACTGTTTAGCCCACAAATCTTCTACTGTTTAAATTAGTTCTCAATTAATCATTTTACAAACCCTAATTCTCCACATAAATTCTTGCTAATTTTAGCCTTCATAAAACCTCAAATTTCTTTATTAATTCTAATACTTGCAGGCTCTCCTGCATTGTGTAGAAATCATAATTTTTTGGAGGTCAGGGACTATATGACAGTTGTTTCTTAACATTTCAGAAACTGTTACCTTTAGAGCAAGTTTCTTCATCTTGTTCATTGCTCTGAACTGCTTCAACCTGATTAGAACAGCACTATCAATTGGCTTGTCAGACGCTTTGCCATCCACCTTCAGCCATGGATGCTCTATTTCAAACACAATCCGTGAAGAACATTAATTTAATCTGCTTTACTGTACATTAAGGAAAAAATTTATCAAGTGTTGTAAATAGCCTGAAATGTTTGAAAAATTTCCCAAGTTAACGATCGCAAATGAACTGTAATACCAGTCAACGCTGACCTACAAGGACTCAATGGATTAATTTAGGCTTGCAATTTTCATGACCAATTGTACACTTACCAAGTGCTTGAGCAGCAGTGATCCGTTTCCTGGGGTCTTTTGTTAACATTTTCCTGATGAGGTCTTTTGCAGGAGATGAAATTTCAGGCCATGGTTTGCTTTGTAAGTCAAGTTGGCATTTGGAAATTTCTTCAAATATTCCTTTCTCATTCTCTATAATAAAATTTATGCACTCACTTATAAGCCAGAGACAAAAACTAAACATTAAACATAGAATTTGCAAAACAAAAATCACTTCTGGTAAAACAATGAAAGAACATATACCTGCCCAAAATGGAGGCACCCCACTTAGAAGAATGTATAAAATGATTCCAGCACTCCACACATCAATCTCCTTCCCATACTTACGATTTAACACTTCTGGGGCAACATAGTATGCACTTCCAACAATGTCTCTGTACTCTTTTCCTGCAGAAAGAGATTTAAACTCAGAACACTGTACACAGAGAACTAAGAACACAAACTAGTGAACCTTATATGTGAGAATCAATACTATTAGGGGATGATGGTGCAACAAGAAACCAGGGGGCATCAAATCTTTCTTGCAGAACTGAATTGCACAATAATGGGTTCTTATAAATCATACATTTTTTTTTCCTCCAGTTAAGCTAAATCCAGTTATGTTCATGACTGATAACTACTTAGATAAGATAAACATATATTGAAACACACAGCTCTTCATAACCAGAATGTGTAAAGTTGCAA
This sequence comes from Manihot esculenta, assembly GCF_001659605.2. NCBI lineage: Eukaryota > Viridiplantae > Streptophyta > Magnoliopsida > Malpighiales > Euphorbiaceae > Manihot > Manihot esculenta. Next base: position 1,203,959 of record NC_035178.2, on the reverse strand, counting down.
GAAAGAGCTGTTCTGAGACTTTAGTGGTGTTTTCGTGGTCACCAACTATAACGTGTTTGCTGAGGTTTTAACAGGAGTCACAAGATGTGACAAAACCCATAATATGGGTAATGTGTCCGTTTCCTTTTTTTTCCCCATTGTTTTTCTTCTGTCAATAATTTAAGGGGTTGACGCGGTTGACCAGTCGCTGTCTCCATTGACTCGGGCCCGTTAACCCATAATGACATCTGCCATCAAGAAAAATTGGGGTTGCAAACTAGAATGTCTCTTTCCAGCTATTAACAACAAATCACAGGTTTCAAGTTTTAGATATTTTCTAAGGCTTAAGATTTCCAGGAACTAGTTATTATCTTATCTATTGTATTTGAATTAAGACTTTACGTCGATTTTGGATATTATAATCAAGCCAGTATATAGGATTGAAATCCTAGATTTGTCTTGAAATTTCATAAGTGGGAATCAGATATCAATTTCTGATCATTGGTTATGAGTTTCAAGCCAATGAATCTAAACTAGAAGAAGCTGCAGAACTGCATGAAAAATAATAATAATAATAAAAAAAAAGAGACGAGAAAGAACCCAATTGCAACCAACCTTGTTCTATGAAGACAGAGAGTCCAAAATCAGTAGCTTTCAATGGAGAATCCTCTTCCTTGCTCATAAGCAAGAAATTTTCAGGCTTCAAGTCCCTATGCATAACCCCCATAAAATGACACACATGAACCACATTCACAATCTGCCTCATAACCTTCGCCGCTTCACGCTCTGAGTAGCTCCCTTTGGCTATAATCCGATCAAAGAGCTCCCCACCAGAGCACAACTCCATCACCAAATGCAGATTTTGCTTATCCTCATAAGCACCCTTGAATTCCACAATATTGGGTTGTCCAGTCAAGTGCTGCAGTATCAAAATCTCTCGCCTAACATCTTCAATGTCCTTGTTATTAACCAGCTTCCCCCTGGAGATAGACTTGCAAGCATACTTTCTTCCACTGGACTTCTCTGTGCAAAGATAAGTGATCCCAAACTGACCCCTACCCAATTCTTTATGAAGATGGTAGATAGAGGTTATATCAACATAAGGTTTGCAAAGAATGGGACCAATATTAGAAGGTGGAGCGGCAGGAGGAAAAGATGCAGAAGGAGGTTGAGGAACATATGGTAACTGCGGTGGGTTATAGCCTTGCTGCGGTGGTCTTCTGGGCCGAGGTTTGTGGGCACGAGGAGGGGAGTCTGAGGAATAAGAGATGGGGATTTCATGGGAACGAGATTTGGTGAAGCAGTGTCCCATGGCGAGAGATAGAAAATTAGCAAACCCAACACAGAAGAAGCAGACAGCAGAGATTTTTCTATCAGAAGACAGCAGAGAGATTGTCAAGAAATGGCAAGACTTGTTGATATTTGTAAGAAGTTAGCACAAGACAACTAAAAAAGAAGCATTATATTAATATAGATATATAATTGATATGGATGTTGATTTTGGTTATTCTATTAGCTTTTTGAGGTGCTTTTCTTCTGCCCACAACATGGTGTTGGGTATCATTTCTCACTTTTTCCTCAAATACGCTTTGCTTTTTTTCCCTTTGCTTTCCTAAGCAATTTTGTGTCCCTAACTTCGCAAGTGAGAAATTTATTAATTACTATTATTTTTTTCAAAAAAAAAAAATTATATTATGGTTATGTAATATATAGAAAAATCCCTTTTTGTTTTCTGTAAATGTAATTTTTTTTTGGAATTATGAAAAAAGGAATCTTAAGTAATTGTAAAAGGGTGCATGTGCACCCAAAATACTGAGTAAAAGTTAATTAAAAAGTTGATTGTCAGCTTTTTAGTCCAGTAGGGTAGCTTGCTGTCAATCTCCAAATTTCGCCCCACAAAAATTCTGCAAGGAGGAAGATAGAAATGGCTGTAGGCAGAAGACAGACTGCTTGGAGAAGCTGGTTGGCCGCTGGAATGCTGGTTGGCTGCAGAGGAGCAAGTCTGCCAGGTTGGGAAACATTCCAGAAGCAAGGGAACTTGACCAGCACAAGGCAACATGCCGGGGGGAAGAATCTAGACCTGAAGGAAGTTGAACCAACATGCCGGAGGGAAGAATCTAGACCTGAAGAAAGTTGAACCAACATGCCATAATTGGCAGGGGAGTCTCCAAGAAGCATTAAATGCTGCCTTATCTTAGCCTATAAATAAGAGTCCCACGAGTTTGTAAAGATATAGGCAAATTATTAGAATTTATTGGCTTTAAGAGAGTTCTTGTAATCTGTACAGCCACTATAGTGAAATACACTTTCTTCTTAAGAAAATCTCTTCTTCTTTATAAGTGTGATTGTCCCAAATTCGTCCATTGCTTTGTGGGTTTGTTGAAAAGGCTTACTTGTGTTGGTTTTGGGGAGAACAACCTCACAAGTGCCGCACGTTGACAAGTTGAAAGGTCTTGTGGTGTGACACGTAGTATCGGAGCCTCGGTTGCATTCGATTGGTAGATTTGTAACCATGACCAGCAAGGACGCAAAAGCTAGCAATCCCACCAACTTGACTGAAGAGAGAGGATGTGAGGAGATTCGAGTTCAACCTAAGAAGAGAGGGAAGTCGAAGGAAGTGGCAAGGAGTGCTATTGTCCCTTCGAATCTCACTGATGCCTTTGAGGGAAGGCTTGTCAAGGTTGAATTGGCTGTGGCTGATATTCTGGAAACGCTTGACTCTAGGGATGAGGAGCAGGCAGAATTGAAGATGGAGCTTGAGGGAGCTCTACAAGGTGCTCTCAATGTATTCATGGAATCTGTTAACAATTCAATGGAAGAATTCAGGAGTACTGTGCAAGCTGAAGTGTTGTCCCTGTGTGATGAATTGAGAGAAGCCATGGGGGATATTAATCTGTGCAAGGCTGCCTTCTCAACTGGTATCCCCGCTATTGCTGCTTTCTCAACTGGTATCCCCACTGTTGCTGCTGCCACCAAGATCAAGGTCCCCGAACCACCGAAATATGGAGGTAAGCGTGATGCTAAAGAATTTGATAATTTCATTTGGCATATGGAGAAGTATTTCGGTGCTATCCATCTGGACAATGATGCTGCAAAGATTGACACCTGCACCCTTTATTTTGAGCATGATGCTGCACTTTAGTGGAGATATCGTTGTCTTGAAACAGAAAGAGGACAAGCTGTCTTAGGAACGTGGGAGGCATTCAAGGGAAAGTTCAAGAGGCAATTCCTGAAAATGCTAAGGAGTTGGCCATGAAGAAGCTCCGAAATCTGAAGCAAACACGGTCGATTAAGGATTATATCCGGGAGTACTCCTCCTTGATGCTGGAAGCCCCACAACTGCCTGAGGATGTAAAGCTGCTGTACTTTATGGATGGGTTGCAAAGATGGGCTGAGCAGGAATTAAAGCGTCGGGGAGTCCAAAATTTGTCTACTGCCATTGCAGTGGCAGAATCTCTAGTGAAATTTTCCAAAGATTCCTCAAAGAATGACAAGGGGAAGAAAAAGTTCCACAATGACAAACATGGGGCAAGCAAACCTTATAAGGGTGAGAAGTCTGCCAAATCCACCCACGGCTGAAAGGGAAAGCAGCAGCAAGGTGAGTCCAACAAGGAACCGTTCAAGCCCAAACGTAACTGTTTCTTCTGTGATGGACCTCACCTCATGCGATACTACCCCAATCGTGCAAAAATGAATGCTATAGCTGCAAGTTACGATGCGTTGCAGCAACCAGCACAAGGGGAGAATGCACAATTGGGTTTGCTGCACATTATAAATTCTGTGTAGGCTAAGGCAAACAACAAGGTTGCTGGAAGTGTTGCTAAGGCTGCTGTTGGGTTGAAGCCTCAACCGGGTAAGGCTCTTATGTATATTGCTGCCAAGGTGAATGGATTTGACACCAAGGCACTGCTGGACATTAGCGCCAATCAAAACTTGGTGTCCAACGATGTGGCTGCCCAAATGGGGTTGAAGCTGTCCAAGGAAATAGGCTGGATGAGAGCTGTGGATCAGCCAGCCAAACCATTGCTAGGTGTAGCACATGGTGTTCCCATAGAGATTGGCTCTTGGCGTGGGACTATCAATCTGAACATGGTCGAACTAAAGGACTACCACATGGTGATTGGACTGGATTTCATGGAGAGAGTACTGCCTCTGTCCTTCACTGAAGATGGGTGTATTCAATTCAAAAGTGGTGGCATGGACTACAAAGTTGTTGTTGAATGAATTCCTGTTGGTGCAAGAATCCTGTTGGCAATGCAAGTTTCAAAAGGAGTGAAGAGAGGGGAGGAGACATACCTTGTGACTTGCAAAGATGAAGGTATGGTTTCCAATTCACTTTTTGTCGCTAATGAAATTGTGGCAATTCTGGATGAGTTTATGGATGTAATGCCACCTGAGCTGCCCAAAAAGTTACCACCAAGGAGAGGAGTGGACCATGCAATTGAACTGGAGCCTGGTGCTAAGCCTCCTGCCATGGTCCCTTATCGAATGGCACCCTCGGAGCTTGATGAATTAAAGAAACAACTGAAGGAGCTGTTGGATGCGGGGTACATTCGGCCATCAAAGGCACCCTATGGTGCTCCGGTACTATTTCAAAAGAAGTATGATGGGAGGTTGCGCATGTGCATTGATTATCGGGCCTTAAACAAGGTAACAATAAAAAACAAGTATCCCATACTATTGGTGGATGATTTGTTTGACAAATTAGGCAAAGCTCAGTGGTTCTCTAAGCTGGACTTGCGTTCTGGATATTGGCAAGTACGGATTGCCGAAGGAGATGAGGAGAAGACTACTTGTGTTACAAGGTACGGTTCTTATGAATTTCTTGTAATGCCGTTTGGCCTAACCAACGCACCAGCCACTTTTTGTACATTAATGAATAAAATATTTTACCCATATATGGATAAGTTCGTAGTAGTCTACTTGGACGATATTGTTGTTTATAGTGAGTCTTTACAAGACCATGTTCAGCATCTTAAGCTTGTGTTCCAAATCCTATGAGAAAATGAGTTGTATGTGAAACCGGAAAAATGTTCATTTACACAACCAGAAGTAATGTTTCTGGGGCACAAGATTGCTGATGGCCAGATCAGCATGGACTCGTCCAAAGTAAAGGCAATCATGGAGTGGGAACCATCAACGACTGTGTCTGGGTTGCGGTCATTTCTTGGGTTGGGAACTACTACCACAGATTCATTCAAGGGTATTCTAAGAGGGCGGCCCCCTTGACTGACTTGCTGAAAAAGAACATCCCGTGGGACTGGGATGAGAAACGTCAAAAGGCATTTGATGAGCTCAAGCATGCTGTGGCAGAGGAACCCATGTTGGCACTGCCAAATTACTCCAAGCCATTTGAGGTACAAACTGATGCATCTGATTTTGCTATTGGTGGGGTGTTGATGCAGGAAAGACATCCCATTGCCTTTGAAAGTCGCAAGCTGAATGAGACTGAAAGGCGATATCCGGTGCATGACAAGGAGATGACCGCCATCATACACTGCCTAAGGGTGTGGAGGCACTACTTGCTGGAAAGTCGGTTCATGATCCTGACCGACAATGTTGCAACCAGCTACTTCCAGAAGCAGAAGAAGCTGACCCCCAAGCAAGCAAGGCGGCAGGACTTCTTGGCAGAATTTGATTACGCCTTGGAGTATAAACCTGGTAAGGCCAACGTAGTGGCTGATGCACTAAGTCGAAAGGCAGAATTTTCCTCGATAAGCATCATGGAGAGCAGCCTGCTGGAGCGCATAAGAGAAGGTATGTCCCATGATGCTTTTGCCAAACACCTTCTTATTTTGGCTAAGGAAGGAAAAACCAGAAGATTTTGGGAACATGATGGGTTGATCTATACTGTTGGGAATCGAGTTTTCATTCCTCGATGGGAAAATCTTCGGAGGGAGCTGATGAAGGAGTGTCACGACTCCTTGTGGGCTAGCCATCCTGGCATGCAGCGGACTCTAGCCTTACTAGAGAGATCATACTACTGGCTTAGGATGGAAGATGACATAGAAAGATACGTGAGGACCTGTTTGGTGTGCCAACATGACATGATCGAGTAAAGACAGCCTGCGGGTTTGCTGGAGCCCCTTCCTATTTCGGAGAGACCATAGGAATGTGTCACAATGGACTTCATCTCAGCTTTGCCAAAGTCTGAGGGGTGCGGCTCCATCATTGTGATCGTAGACAAGCTGTCCAAATATGGAACTTTCATTCCAGTCCCACGAGACTGTACAGCTGATGAGGCAGCCCGCTTGTTCTTCAAGCATGTAGTGAAGTATTGGGGCCTTCCTAGAAGCATCATCAGTGACCGAGACTCATGGTTCACAGAGAAATTCTGGCAGGAGCTGTTTAAGATGATGGGTTCAGATCTGCATTTTTCAACCTCCTTTCATCCACAGACGGATGGGCAAACTGAACGGGTAAATGCATTGCTGGAGCTCTATTTGAGGCACTTTGTGAGTGCCAATAAGAAGAATTGGGTAAAGCTGCTGGACGTTGCTCAGTTCTCCTATAACTTACAAAGGAGTGAATCCATACAACAAAGTGCATTTGAACTAGCTACTGGGTAGCAGCCATTGACTCCCAATGCCATTGCTTCGGGCTACATCGGGGTAAGTCCTTCAGCTTATAAATGGGCTAAAGGTTGGCAGAAACAACTTGACATCGCTAAGGTACATCTTGACAAGGCTGCCAAAAAGATGAAAAAGTGGGTAGACAAAAAGAGGAGATCATTAGAGTTCCAAATTGGTTATCTTGTCATGGTAAAACTACCACCCCAACAATTCAAGGCTTATAGAAAGGTGCACAAGGGGTTGGTAAGGAAGTACGAGGGGCCTTTTCCTATCACAAAAAAGGTAGGGAATGTGTCCTATCAAGTCGAGTTGCCGCCACAACTAAAGATTCATCCAGTTTTTCATGTAAGTTCTCTCAAACCTTACCATGAAGACTAGGAGGATCCAATCAGGGGTCAATCGCATAGAGCACCACCAACGATGGTAACCTCATTTGATCGTGAAGTAGAGGAAATACTGGCAGATCGAGTAATTAGGCGACGGAGGATTCCAAATTACACCGAATTTCTGATCAAATGGAGAGGACTACCCGAAATTGAAATGAGTTGGGAGAAGGAGGCTGAATTGTGGCAGTTCAAGCAGAAGATCGATGCCTACAAGGCAAAGGAAGCTTGACGAGGGCGTCAAGGACTTTGGTGGGGGAGATTGTCAACCTCCAAATTTCGCCCCACAAAAATTCTGCAAAGAGGAAGATAGAAATGGCTGTAGGCAGAAGACAGGCTGCTTGGAGAAGCTGGTTGGCCGTAGAGGAGCAAGTCTGCCAGGCTGGGAAACATTTCAGAAGCAAGAGAACTTGACCAGCACAAGGCAACATGCCAGGGGAGAAGAATCTAGACCTGAAGGAAGTTGAACCAACATGCCATAATTGGCAGGGGAGTCTCCAAGAAGCATTAAATGCTGCCTTATTTTAGCCTATAAATAGGAGTCCCACAAGTTTGTAAAGATATAGGCAAATTATTAGAATTTATTGGCTTTAAGAGAGTTCTCGTAATCTGTACAGCCACTATAGTAAAATACACTTTCTCCTTGAGAAAATCTCTTCTTCTTTACAAGTGTAATTGTCCCAAATTCGTCCATTGCTTTGTGAGTTTGTTGAAAAGGCTTACTTGTGTTGGTTTTGGAGAGAACAACCTCACAAGTGCCGCACGTCGACAAGTTGAAAGGTCTTGTGACGTGACATTGCACTTCTATTTGCCATCTAATCGTTTTGTTAGGTTCTTACGGTCGTTTTGTGTGCAATTGGGAAATTTCAAGTCCAGAAAAAAATTTTCAAGGACACCAAGTAAACCAATAATAATAAAAAAAATTATACGTTATATTAAAATCCATGGTGGGCCTATTTTTGAAAGGAATTTTACAATTTGTTAAGAAAATAAGGAATTATTTTAATCCTAACAACTTTAAAAAAAAAAAAAACAGTTTTTTTTTTCAGATATAAAACGGTTTTAACTCTAGTTTGGAACAGGGGTACAAGAAAATAATATTAAAGGTTTAACGTTTTCAAAGAGTTGACGAGGATGATAAGAATTTAAAAGGTGAAAAGACTTTCGGTTTACTTGCAGTCTTTTTCTTCCTTTTACAACTAGATTCTTGCCCATTATGTTTATGTAGACGAGTTTTATTAATTTGTAATTAATAAAATATTAAGCTAAAACTCTCTTTGATTTATAGACGATTCAGCACTCACCAGTTGAAATTTCACTATGATGCGATGAGATTATAAAAAAAAAAGGGATAAAAAGAAGAAAAAGGTGTAAGAATAAATCTGAAAGAGGAAGGGAGAAGCTCCAGTCTTTCCGAAAATTATTTAGTACTCTACATGAATATATAATATTTTTTTAATAAAATTAAAATATTTATTTATGTGACTCAATTAAAAAGATTAATTATTAATTCATTAAATTATTTTTATTCATATGTTATAATATTGGAATCAAATCGATGTTTTGAACTGTAACAGTTTTTAAATCGAAACAGTGAAGCCTACCGAACTAGCTGTTCTGGCTAGTTCCTGGAAGGTGGGAATGGAGTGAGAATAGAAATGATCATATTTGGATGATTTACAGCGAGCAGAAATAGAATTTTCAAAAGAGAAGAAGAACTGAGAGCGTCTTCTCTGACTTCCAAGTCGTCAATAAACAACTTTTCAAAGATGATCCTTAGCTTCTGGCAGGTAGAAAATGACTGGAGTGTTAAGCTAACGTTGAACACTTCACGTTTCATTAAACTTCAAAAACAAGTTGATTTTGTCCAAAGGGGTTCTGGTCAGCCTTTCCCGTCTTATACTTGGTTTCTTCCATTATATATGTTTTGCTTTTTATCCTTTGTTTTGGTCCCCATGCCTTCTCTCTATCTAAGCTTCACTTTTAATTCCATTTTTTTATACTTTCGATATTATTCTGATCATATGATAGACCAGCTTATGGAGATTTATACTTCTGTTTCTTCTTCTTCTTCTTTAGCTTTATGGGTTTCTGCAATTTCTTGCAGTTTGTTTTTGGCAATCTCTGCATTCGTATTCGCAGTAGGTAAGTCCCTTCTTCCTGCTCTTGTTTCTTCTTCTGGTAAAGTTAGAGAGTTAATGGAAGGTAATCTACGTAGTTAGCTTCAGATGAAATGTAGCAGACAGCTATGCACTAGAGAATCAGAGATGGAATATTCGTAGAATTTTGCTATTGCTTGTAATTTTAGGTTACAAAAATACGTCAAGCAAAGGAATTCTTGGCTTCTCCAAACACGACTTTGTCTAGTCTTCTAGACAAGATGTGTCCGATTTGGATCCCAAACCAAACAGAGGCTGATATAGATCAGTTTGACGAAATCCCAAAACCCTCCTTCCGTAGAGAAATTCTATGATTTAGTTCCATTCATTTAAATCAATGACCCAAAATCATCGATTTCTGTTTAGACCGAACCAGCAGCCTGGCCTGTAGTTGCCTCTTTCCAGTAGCTAATTACGTAAAGGGATTCCGTTAACATTATTTTTGGGATATTTTAAGATATGGCGGCTTGCAAAAAGCAGCCACTTTTGACGATCCAATGATTTTCTATTTGCAACTTTGAACACTTATCGAAATTACCCTCAAATTGTTGGCTACTATTATTACTTCTCCTATGCATTAATTTGTAGCTGAAGGGCTTGAATCTGAGGCTCAAACCTTCCTTCCTGTTCTATATAGTTGGCACAACAGTAGGAGCCATTTCTGGAGCTCTGGTTGGAGTAAAATGCAGGAGTAGCTTTCTTCATGGCGCCACAATTGGAACTATTATTGGGTGTCTGCTTTCTGCTGAAATCTTTAAAGCATCATTTGCTTTCTGGGATTCTGATGATTATGCTATTGAGTGCTTCATTTCTTTGGTAAGTTCCCTGCTTGCAACTAAGTTTACTACAGTGTCTTGAAACTACCCATTAACGTTCTAATCTTCGTCTTTTAAAGATTGAAAAAGCTTCAAATCGCCTGAAACAAACACTTATACAAAGAAGGTTTAGCCCTGCCATCCATGTTCTGCAAGAAAGTCAGGTGATTTTTACTTTTTTAGCTTTGTTATTGATTTACGGTAATAATATGATATTATGAATCATTATTTGTATAAATTACTTCAAGTAATCAACTTAACCGAATGTGGTTGTAATGTTCAGGGAGATGCTGCCCATGTAGAGGTCCAAAGGAGACACGAAATTCCAAAGATTAAACTAACAGAGGAAAACATTGTGGATATCTTATGGAATGGACCATCCTGTTCAATTTGTCTTCAGGTTTGGACTTTATTACCTTAAGTTCACATATAATTATTCTTCTTAAATTCTTTGAAAAAGTGTAGACATATAATGTCAAACTACACATGATATGAGACATTTTAAATATTTTTGCCCTTACCCAACTGTACATCTACTCATGAAAACTATATAAATTGTCTATTCGCAGCATTGCTCTTCGTGGAAACCTGATGAATAATAGTTTAACTGACATGTCTCATTTTCCTTGTCCTTGTCCTTGTCAAATGATCTCCCAGGATTTCCAGTTGGGGGAAGCGGCTTGTAGCTTACCACGTTGCCACCATACATTTCACCTACCATGTATTGGCAAGTGGGTCATGGGACATAATTCTTGCCCATTGTGTAGAACAAGATTACCCAAAACTTGGATCGCTCTGATATGTAAAATGAGAAAAGAAATACGAAATGCAAGTTAGAATAGAATTCCATGCGTTAGAATTGATTCTTTAAAATCTTTAAATTGTACATGTTCTTTTTTTGTTTATAGATTGGGGATGGGGGTCTTGGTGGAAACCAAATATGCAAAGGATTCTAAATACCTTTGCGAACTCAACTAAGAGCCTGCAGGCGTACATTTTCTTACTTAGATCCTTTCCTATATGATTGTATCATGTTTTGTCAGTCAAATAACATGTAAGAAATGAAATCAAGGCCATTAAAGCCTCTTTATATTTTTATGGGTTGGCCCTTGAGTGGCCTTATTTTTTTCTCATCCACTATCAAATATGTTCGGGATGTATTCTGGGCCTTAAATCTTATCAATGAAATTATTTCTCTTATCTTCCACCAATTTAATACAAGGGCTTTGTTTTTCTATCAAACTTCCTATTATTTCCAGTTGGACAAAATATGGATACAGTTTTCACAAAAGATCTTGGAGTCCTTGAAGCAACCAATTCCAAAACTATAGAAACTAGACAAACAACTCCATGCACTCCAGTTGAGAAGCCATACCACTTTTTGCGAGTGGACATGGCTGAGCATGAAATGTAGTTCGAGGAATCGCATGACTCATGCCCACTCTTATCGACAAATGGATTGAAATGAGTGAAAAAGCAAAACCACTGGTTCTACCAGCTCAGTTTGTTGAGTCACGACTGTAATACTGATCTAATGTCTTTGCTGGAATTCGGTGAAGAAGCTCTCGAGGGAAGATACGAAGTAGTGTCCAGGCAAGATCAAGTGACTGGAAGATGTTACGGGTGTCATATGCCCCTTGTGTCACAAATTTTCTCTCAAATTTATCGAGAAACTCTAGATAAAGCTGGAGAAAGAAAAAAGAAAAATTAGTATTTACTGGTAACTAGTTGCGCTGGTCCACTGAACAACAAGCAAATACACAGAAGGCACATTTCAGGACATGTACACATGCCCTTCATTGTATATAGATAGGCAGACAGACAGATAGACAGAGAGAGAGGGCACCAAATCCTCAGAAGAAAGTGCTTCTTCTCCAACCACAGCTTTCATTGCCTGGACATCTTTTCCAATAGCATAATTTGCATATAACTGAAATTCAAAATCAAGATGGACGAAGTAACAGACTTTAAACAGAAATATTAAGTTATTTGAATGAAAAAAAAATAACACACATGTAAGCACACACCTGGTTGGACACGTCGGCATGGTCTCGACGAGTCATTCCCTCACCAATAGCACTCTGCAATATATTGATAACAAAGCTTGATTATGAACTCCTTATTTGTGCATCTATCAGTGAAAAGGCACTATTAGAATGAAGGCAACATGTCTTACCTTCATCAGTCGAGAGAGCGATGGGAGCACATTAATAGGAGGGTATATCTGCACATCAGAAGAATCCATGATTACAAAGGACAAGTCCTCAAAAGAACGTTCATATATTTTACACAAAATATTCACACAAAATATTCACAAACCTATACATCAATATGCCATGTATTAAAGATTTGTTTGTGTTACAAAAGTTTGGTGAACTTTTTATATCATTGAAAATATAGGAAGTTATATCAGTGCTTGCTCAAAGTGGACTGAATATGGATAAATGGTGCAATTTTTGATGCCTGATTAACAAGCAACTTTTGAAGAGATATGAATACAAATTAACAGAGTAGATTTCCTAATCACCTGTCGATTGTAAAGTTGCCTATCAATGTATATCTGACCCTCTGTAATATAACCAGTAAGATCTGGGGTAGGGTGTGTGATATCTGTTCAAAGACCAAAATCAACCATAAAACCAAGAAGGAGAATGATGTGCCAGGCAGAATGTTCTTTCTGCAGAACAAAAAATAAATTACCATCATTAGGCATAGTTAAGATTGGAATTTGAGTGATAGAGCCCTTTCGACCTTCAATACGCCCTGCACGCTCATAAATTGTTGCCAGATCAGTATACATATACCCGGGATATCCACGTCTTCCAGGTACCTCTTCTCGAGCAGCAGATACCTGGCGTCAGAATTTACAGCAGTTGGACGAGTCAGTCAATTGCAGAAAGTCTGGTAAAAACATGCCAGAAAAAACTGCAATAGCTTCACGTTCAGAATGTTCTTTGTCCATTGCACCAGTTGACAAGATAAACAAGTACATAACGAGAAATTGTGTTACCTCACGAAGAGCATCAGCATAAGAACTCATATCAGTCAGTATAACTAGAACATGCTTCCCACATTCATAAGCTAAATATTCTGCTGTTGTGAGGGCAATTCGAGGGGTAATAATTCGCTCAATGGTGGGATCATTGGCCTGCACAATTTAGCATATTGATACATATGAATGTTTATAGTAACTGTCATTTGATAAAGAAAAAGTAACAACAATTACAAAAGGAAGAACTGGATATTAATTTATTTAAAGTTACCAAGTTTAAGAAAAGGGTCACTCTCTCCATTGACCCATTTTCTTCAAAATCACGTTTGAAAAATTGGGCTGTCTCCATGTTTACACCCATGGCTGCAAATACAATGGCAAAATTATCCTCTCCCTCATCCTACAGAAAAAGTCATGGTACAGGGTAAAACATAAACAATTATGTTTTTCTCAAATTCACAAAAATAACTCTAAATAAGGCAGAGGAAAGGTAACTGATGTCTATCTCTCATTTGAGGAAAAGCAAAATCATGTCAAAATGTGTCATTTGAATAAAATTTATCCAAACCACAAAAGTTGCTTCTTATTGTTGGTAATCTGCACCTTAACAGTCAAACCCCCTTAGACTGCTACGGAACCTGATGAATTATTTGGAAGTGAAATGTAGAATAAATGGTTAACCTGTCAGTTGGTAAGTGCCACTTTTTTTTTTTTGGGGTTAATGTAAGTGCCACTGAACGATATATTGATAAAGAAATAGTTACATTGCAGTCAAGAGAAAGGAGGTTTTCACAAAACATACAAAACTTGCTATTACATAAACAAACGAGAACAATTGACGACCTCAAGCATGTTTCTGAATTCCAGAATTGTCATTTATAGGCAGTAGCAGACCAACATACCTCCAAAAGATGTCCAGATTTTTCAAGCCTCTTAACAAGCCCAGCCTGGCGACAAATCTGAGCAGCTATTTCATTGTGAGGAAGACCAGCAGCAGAAAAAAGTGGAATCTTCTGACCTCGGGCAATTGAATTCATGACATCAATGGTAGAAATCCCTGTTTGTATCATCTCTTCAGGATAGGTTCTTTCACTGGGGTTGATGGAGCTTCCTGAGAATGACAACCAAAGGGTTTTAATCAAGACCGAAAATAAAATAGAAATATCCATTATTCACCTATATCTCACCAGAAATGTCTAGATAAGCCTCAGGCAAAATTGGAGGACCATTATCAATGGGTTTGCCAGAACCATTAAATATCCGACCAAGCATATCCAATGATACAGGAGTTTTCAAAACCTGCAGAATAAAAATTATAAGAGATATGATAATACTAATATAATGAAGTATGATATCAATTAAGTAGAATAAGCAAAATTTTCAATGAATATAAACCAATAGGACATAGGCACGTGAAACAAGAGAGGAGACAGATAACAAGGTATGTAAGAAGAAGGTGCATATACTATGAATAATTACCTTCCTTGATGAGAATTTTAAACCAACCCTTAACTGAAATTACAACTAAAAGAACAACCTGATCTAAAAACACCATGGAAGTATAAGAAATGCTAAATAAACTAAGTTAAAAGAATGAAGTAAGCTTCTCAATGCACAAAATCTTGCTCCTACAAAAACTCCTAAACAGTTCATCCATTAAAATAACTTATTGAAACTCTGAAAGATCTCAACTAATTCCCCTTTATCCACAATAAATTCAAAATTTTCCTGTTGAAAAACTGGAATACCTCTTATTCTCAACCATATCATCAAAAGGATTATATATTAAAAACGGCAAAATACATACTTGTACACTTGTCCTTTAACATTTTTAGCTATCAGACACTTCAACTTTAAAATTATATCTGAAAAATATACTTAGTTTCAATGAGTAGATCATAGTCCAAACATGTCCATGTCTCCATGAAAATAGTAAAACAAAATTCCTATGAAAAACACTCCAGGTATACCATCAATCCAAGCACTAATCCAATGACTGACATTGTGGGCTCCAAAGATTCTCTTGTTTTGCACATATTGAAGATTGGCCACTCAGAGGTTAATCAACAAGTATGAACACCCAAATAACTATATCATACTAAATCCAAAAGGAAAGAAAGCTTTGTACCTCTCCTGTGAATTGCACAGTTGTGTATTTGTTGTCAATACCAGATGTTCCTTCAAAAACCTGCAAAATGGGAAAAGCAGAACCAGATTGTCGATTCAAATCAGAGGACCAATTAGACTATAAAAGTATATGAAAACTTGTTGAGCAGCAGCATTCAATCTACGAGGATGAAGAAATTAGACATAAGCCACACTGAAAGTCCCGGTGTTGTACTTTGCAATTGCATAAGAAAAAAGAAGTGAACATAATAGTCATCTAAAAGCATCAAAAGGGTGATCTTTGAATCGGCACCAAGCATGAAATATGACAAAATTTACGGAAAGAATGAACTTGACTTGGTTCAACATGAAATGGGTATTCTGCTAATTTACACTATTGATTTCTGCATAATTGCATGGAAAGGACAAACTTGATTTTACATGAAGGCTGCAGAACCAGAAATGCAGCTAGCTTATGATCAAACTTCCAAGTGTAAGATAAAATTAAAAATAACAGCAAAAAAAAATATCATTATTCGAGGAAAGAGAAAGAATAGAAGAGTGAAATGGAATCAGAAGGGGAAAATAGCAACACCAAGTAGCAGCGTTGACTGGCGAATAACTTTAGCCTGGTAAGTACACACAAGCTTACAAAAGCATAAACATAATTCACCTGCACGACAGCTTTCTCCCCATCAACTTCTAAGACCTGGCCACGCCTAGTCGTTCCATCTCCCAAGCGAATATTGACAATCTCCTGGTATTTTGGACCCTGAAACATTTGAAACAATATGGTACAAATATAACCACGTAGTAGATTCATTTCAACTTTAAGCACAACGATCACAGAACAAAGATAGCAGATAAGGAAATAAACCTTGACTTTGTCGAGAATAACCAACGGTCCGGCAACACCAGAGACAGTTCTATACTCTGCGAATATGAGAACATGAGTTATGACGGATATTCTGTAAGAAAGAGGACTAAAGCTTTTTTCAGCACAAAAAATAACCCAATATCGAGATCAAATTTAAGAGTGGAATAATTCGAAATCTTCACTGAAAAAGAAGAAGCAAGAACTCACCCATTCCAATCTCAAGAGTTCCCTCCTCCATGTCAAAACTCTTCTCTGCAGCTCCCATGTTTCAAGTCCAATCTGCTTGATCAAAAAACAAGACTATATTAACACCAGAAGTGATTTTGATGCCTAAAGATATACAATCCAATGAAACAAATGGCAAATCAGTACTTTATTGGATCCAAGAGAAGGAATCAGTGAGGTTGAGTATAATTGAAACCTTGAAAAAGAAATTTAAACGAAACTTTAAATAAAGTTACAAGCTTGTGGACATGAAATTAAAATGTAAAAACAAGACGAGAGATCTGATAATGCCAGGAGGGTGTAGTACAGGTTTACCTGAGAGGTTCAGTTTCAGCTTGAGTTCAACCGTAGAGGCGCAAAATGGGGAAATTATTTTCAGAAACGAACTCTTTCCGGTTCGCTATTCAATCCGGTTTTCCACCCCGGCTCGATTTATTTTTAGTTTAACAAAACTAATTACTACTGCATGATGCATATTTCTCTTTATGATAAAAAAAAAAAAAAAAACCTACACTACATTTTCTTATCTCGTTATTTTAATTTTCTTTAAATTTCTGTAATCTGAAAATTTTCTCTATAAAATTTTATTTAAAACTGAAAGATAAATTATAGAATAAATAAAATGAAAGTATAAAAATTGATCAATATATTTTCTAGAAAAACTAATAATTAATTTTATTAAAAAATAAGCATAATTTAATTTAATTTAAAAATGAAATTAAATAAGAATTAAAATAAATTTAACTTAAACTTTAATTTGGGTAAATATGCATTTTATTGAAGTATAATTTGAATTATTTAAAAATTAAAGTGAAGTAGTCAATTTAATTACGGATTAAAATTAAACATAATTATTTAAATGAATTCAAATTAAACTAATAAAATTAAGAGGAGAAATGAAGTCACTTTTTCAAATGATTGTTCAGCACTCTTAATTTTATTGGGGAGATATTATAATGATTAGTTATTAAAAAAATATATAATAAATATTTTTCTAACAATAATGAAGAATATTAAATAATTATTTAAAAATTACGGTAATTAGCATTTTTCAAAGTAAGAATCCTCCAGAGTCCAACTACCCCATGATATTGATTGGATACTTAAGAAGCACGTGGCTCAACACGTATCTCATGTTAATTGTAGAGTATGAAAACCGAAAATGAAATAATAAATTAATATTATAAAAATAAATGGAATAGTGAGTAATTTGGTTGATATCCAAATTAAATTGAACAAATAATAAATAAAGAAAGGAGAGAAGAGGAGAGGAGAGGAGAGGAAAGTGTAAAGAAGGTTCTTGGATAGATGACTGCTGCAGGCATTCGTGGGGCAGCAAATACTAGCGACAGGACAACTGGAGGACAAGCTGTCTCTGTTTGTTCGGCTTTCCCACTATCTTGGCCTTTTTAGGAATGAAAAGCCGCACCACCAATCATGCACGTTTCCAAATACCAGAGGTACACATGATATCCGCATATTTGTTGAGAGTTATTTTTGGGATAAACTTCCGTTTTAAAATTCGTTATCTTTTGAGATTATTGTCAGACTTGCATGCGGCTGATTAATGATTCTCAAAACTCTAGTTGTCACTCTTCTCTCTTGACTATTTTTTGAGATGATATTCTCTGTTGCAGTCTAGACTTGGGCCATTTTCACCGTTGTTTCTTCATGGTTTTGGTTGTGTTGTTGATATACGAGCTTGTTCTATTGCAATTTCCTTTTTCTTTAGTGCGATGTTCTTGTGCTTCAGTAGGTTGAACATTGGTAGTTGAAACAGCTATCCATGGTGCTTTTAAGTATGGCATTCACACGTAGCTGAGATCTCCTTCCAGATGGCATCGCACCTTTTTTTTTTTTTTTTCCTTATATTTGGACTGGAAGCCAAGTTTATGGGGTTTTTATGGGCCAAACAATATAAGTCATTAAATATAATTTTGTTAAAAATATTTTAAGATGGGATATAAATTAAAAATATTTAATTGGGCCTAACTTAGGGAAGATAAATTTTTGGTGGGGGCTCGAAGTATTCCAAATCATAGATACCAATTGCAGCTGGTAGTGTACTGGGACGTCCGCATTATGCAGTTTTGACCAGCAATAGGACGTGGGTCCGAGCATGTAGAACAAGCTTCACGTATTATGAGCTCCATGACACAGGTGTTATCGGATATGAATTTCTATACTAAATTACAACGATTCTTATCTTTGTATAAAAAAATGGTTATTCGAACTGTAAATAATATATATATATTTCTTATTTTGATCCAGATAGACACAAGTATATTTATTTATCATGATAACTAATTAACATGCATATATTTAAAAGAAAAAGGGAAAGAGAAGAATGCTAGGGAATCACGAATTGATCATGATGGTAGGTTGGCACCTTTTTAGGCCTTAGTGGTTTGTTAAATACTATTATTATTTTATCTGTAAGTATTTAGGGGAGGGGAAGGGAAGGAAACTGCACTCTACTTAATAAAGGAATTCTAAATATGGCTTACCACCACACAATGGTTTACTTATAGAAAACTAAAGTAATTTTTCAAAAATGTGTTCTATGAAAACCACAAAATAGAACTGCACGTGTCCATGCATTTTCATAGTTTTCCGCTTCTTCAAATTTAACAATAATTTAGAAAACAAGTCATTGATTTCTTTTAAAATAAAATTTTTATTTTTCTAACTATTTTTTAAGTGCAATATAATAAAAGTTGTACAATAACATTTTCATAATTAAAATTAAATTTATTACTCTAGGTTTGGGCCATGGCATGCTCGGCTATTTCCTGCCCCGTCTTCCTTACTCGAGATCCAACCAACCCCCCACCCCCCAATTTTTTGCCTTGCTGGCATACTTAATTCTATCATCCTAAAAGACAAGTTTAAAATTGTAAATTCACCCATTCCTCCAAACCAAAAATTGAATGATAGACATACGATACAAGCAGCAGCATTAAACTTGAGGAATATACACTGATAGTACTTAAAAACATGAAAATTTTCATATCCAAAATGACTTCAGGAATAATAGACGTTGGTGCATGTTAGTACCTTGTTAAAAGTATGGAAATTTTTACATCCATTATGTGCACTGGCATAAGGGTTTAAGACCTATTGGTTCCAAAGAAAAACCTAGGCATCAGGTTCCAATAAATGAAAAATAAGCGGGCTTGTTTTTCAGCAACTATTTTGTTCGTTTACAATTTGCCTGTTGGGAAGATGCGTTGCCCAGCTGCCATCCCCTCTGTTTTCCCAAACTATACATATCCTTTAGGATCCCCATGTCTAACAATTCCCAACCCGAATCCCAGTAAGAAAACTAAATCGGGCCCATGAAATGAGGAACAAAATTGAAATAAAGATAAAATCGCCATACCTATATCATAAAACTTTTCTATGCTATTGCTATCGTCGAGGAATCAGGGATGTTCCACTCCGCGTCCGGAATTCTAACACCATTCACCATTATACCAACACAAATGTCCCACACGATACATGGTCTACAATCCTGCTGAGGAAAAATAGTTAAAATAATAAGATAATAACTATTATCGACAAATTGTATCGCTGATAGTCTGGATTCATAATTAGCTCAATAAAGCAACTTCCAAACTACAAGTTATGAGATGCTGTTTGTAACAGAAATTGACAAGCAACACTTAGCAGGCTACTTTTCTAATGGAATGCATGCTTGTATAAAAAGGTGACTCAATGCACAAAGCAGACAATGACTTCGTATACCATCTATTACTCCTGCAGGCATTGAAAATTACCTGTATCAGTGGCTCAGACATTGTACTCCCCAAGATGCATCCACTTTGTAGCTGACCACTTGTTGCCTCTAATCACAGGACAACCACCATGCAAACTTGAAGGGTCTAGCGATGCATCAGGCCTTGTGCTCCAAAAAAGCAATGCATTACCCATTTTTGGTTTCACTGAGAGACCCTGTTTGCCACATTCAGACAACTCATTCCACCACGGCACAGAGGTGATGTTCCCCTTTGCTGCAGGGAACACTGTCTCACCCCCTTCTTCAATATCCGACCTGCATCAGGACAGAAAGAATATGTGTGATGGATATGCAAGTACAGTTTGTCAGTTCCAAGACAAGCAAACACAAATTTCAATACCATGCCAGCCATGGGAGATATCTTACAGATACATTAGAACAGTAGCTGTACGTTGGCCCCCATTCTTAGTGTTGAATTCATCAAGAAAATAGTCATAGTGAGCCTCATACTTCTGCCCAACTTCATAGTGAAGAACTTGAAGTCCTTCTCCATGCTCTGTAGATTATAAAGTAAGTTCAAACAGTCAGTAGCGGAAGAGTAGAAACTAGTTATAGTTCAAAGCATAGTAGAAAAGATGATCCTTTACACATTGCACCACTAGGCTTCTACTCACCAGTGATTTAAATATCCTCTACATGGAAAACATTACCTAAATGCAGATTAGAGCTCACAAATTCAGAGTAAAGAGAAACCACAACCCAGTATATTCAAAATACTTAGGAGCATTTATAACCTCCGTGATAAAACAGTTTAAGAACTTAAATTAGCCATGTCATGCAGGCCATAAAGATATACAATTAAAGGTTATGATTGAGTATATTTGAGAAGGTGGTTTGAGCAGGCAGTTTGCTTATTGCCTGCCCCCAGAAGAGCATTTGAGAAAAAGTTTTAAACATTGCAAATTCATTTTCTTTGGAAAAAGAGGGTTGAACCATTTATTGTAACAAAATATTTGAAAAAGCAACAGATAAAATGAACTAACCACCCAAGCAAGAAAAACATCATGTGCTTAATCAGCATAAAAAATACTCCTGGTCTAACATACTAAGATCTTGTTTCAAACCAATTCTAGGCATTTATTTTGATATTTTTGAATTTCATACCTACAGGAATAAAAGAGAAGTCTGCTATCCTTTTTTCAATGCTCTTGATAGTTTTATCTTGTCCTCTCCTCAAAAACATTCCAGAACTCGTGCGAACCCTGCAATTTGTATGTAAAATTAATAAGATTAGACGGATTCATGGTCATATCACACCTATCAAATCCATCCCAGTTACAAGTAAGGTGTGTGTCATTGAACAAACCTTGAAGGCAGCGGTTACCCAATTTTGTGAAAGAGAAAAGATGGGAATAAAATGCATACCTGCTATCTTTACTCTGACCTGTCTTGCTATCTACCACTGTTGACTTTACCATGTGTGGCTTGGCCAGAGTTATTAGGTACTCACATTCTTCTTTTGACTGTTCACATTAGCAACCAAGATCAAGATCATACTGACAAACAATAAAGCATATGCCCAAGCCAAACAAGCACTTCATTTGATATACAACAGAACTTTATTGTAAAGACTAGGAAGGGAGATTTTTTAACTTCTGAAGTCTAAACCACATAAAACGAAACTTGACCTTTCACTGCTACAGCATGACAGTTATGCCATGATAGAAATTAAATGCCAGATGAAGACCAATCATAAGCATGATTATCAGACAAATACAGCTATTATATTTCTTTGTAAGGATGTCATTGCTAAAGCTTCAAAAATGGATATTAATCCTAAGAAGTGATATTTGAACCCTCAAATATAAGTGCAAAACTAAGTGAATGGTTCTTTTTTCTTCTTCTTATTTTTTTTTTTTTTTTTTTTTGCATCTTAATTAGTTAAATATAATAGCAGACAATTTATGGTGCCATGCAAGTATGAATTGCACAACATTTCAATGAGCTGTCCAGCAGAGGCCACTCCTACTAATTAAAGCACTAAAAAAATATCTAAATATATTACTATTGATAATGTTAGCCACGTGAGACTTGTAAAATTTAGTTCATATCCCCGGTGAAATATCAACCCATCAATATTGAATGAGATGTGAGGAATTACGCATTAGGCCTGGTTCAAATAAATGAATAGTTTCTCATAAGCTAATGCTGGAAGAACACATTATACACATACACATAATTGCTAACCAACGATTACAACGAAGTACAAAAGCTCATATAAAATTGCTGATTCAATTGAGAAAACAGATTCCAGATAAATTGTATTTTAAACCCGAAGAAATAATTAACAAATTTTGAGACTAACCAAGAAATTGTGATAAAGAAATGCTCGGGGCTCCCAAGAAAGAATTTGAGTCCACTGCTCTCCTCTCTTTCCCAAACCATCACCATCTCTGTGTCAAAAATCCCGCCAAAAAATATGAAAATCAAATAATCCAATGGATAACTTAAAATAATAGTAATATGATAAGTACCTTTTAGCGGCCATACGCCGATAAGAAGTAATGAGATCATTGGGAGGAGCATCGTCGCTGCTTATAGGAAGGGAGAAAATCCCCAGAGCCAAAAGCATCAAGAGAACCACTGTTAGCATAAATAGCATCGTTAATACCAGAGAGAATGTCGACCATTTCCTCGCTTGTATCCTTGAGTGTTTCAGCTTCGCCATTTCCAAATTAGCTCCAAAACCCTAATTAATCAAGCAAAATTACTGATATAATCAAAAGTGAGCTTATATTTCCTTCAGTTTATACGTAATTGTGCGAGATGTGGATTAGGGCTACTGGATCAAATCACGGGTCGTTGGGGATGGCGGTGGTGGGACGTCCGCTATGATTTTCATTATTTATCTGAACTCAATTAATTATGGCTTTTGGACACCCTCCTGACTAAAATAACCTTCGGTGTTTATACTCTATGCCTATGTTGTCGTGTTAATCGTGGGTGTTTTTGTCATCTCACTGTCGCGGTTTCTCCTCCGGCTCCACGCGCCGGTAGTTTTGTATTCTTTTTGATAGATCGCGTTAATTGTCAAGGGAGTCTCTATTTGCAAAGTATGCTTTTGGTGGTGGGGCTTGAATCTCTATTTTTTTTTTCCCTTTTTTATGGGGTTTGCATATGTCGAGTCTGTAGCTCTGAGGTTGCCACCACAATATCTAGCAATTCATGCTCCTCTAGGCATAATTATCGTGGGCTTTGTCGTTTCACCTTCTAAGAGTGTGTTTCTGTTGGTTATTTATATGCATGCACCGGCTTGACTTCTTTTCTATTTTTCTGATTTATTTCTCTCATTTAAAAATTTTTGGATGATCAAGATTAGTGGTTCTTTGTATTGCCGTTCATTCGGTCACTTTTATTTTATTGTTTTATTAGTTTAGAAGGTTGTAAAGATTCTAAAACATCTTTTAGATTTGATTTGATTTTATTTTCTAAATTTTTAATTGGTTTGCTTGATTTGAATTAATTTAATTTTTTTAAAACTCTGATTTGAGTGATTTATATATAATTGAATTACCTTTAAACTATATTTTATATTTTATTTTAAGGCCTTGTGAAATGCTATATGCTTTGCATTGGTGAAAAAATTGCATAAAACAAATAAGTGAAATGCAATATGATTTGCATTAGTAAAAAAATGCATAAAACAAATAAAAGCAAAATATCAGGTGGACATGTTTTCTCATTAAAAAATGGATCCAGCATCTTCATATTTTAAAAAAAATATTAATTTTTGTAGTTTATCATACCGAATGTATTTTATAATTTGATAAAAATAAGTAGAATTAAGAGGGACAAAAATTACTAATATTAACGAAAATATGTAGAAAATTTCTAAAGGTAAAAAAGAAAAAGAAAAAGTAAAGAAGTCATAATTATAACTTTTTTCATGCTATTTTCCAATCCTTCACCTATTGTGACGACTGTTTTTTCATGTTATGTCCCAATCCTTCACCGATTCTGATTACTGTTTTTTCATGCTATGTTCCAATCCTTTTCCTGCACTATGCTCATCATCTATGTTAGAAAAAAAGGCCCTGCTGAAGAGAGTTAAAAGGCCGATCATTTAGCCCATCAACGAACAAATACTCTCAGATCCTCAGCGTTCTTGAACCCACTGCATTTGAAGAATGCATTCTCCATTGAAAACATTGGAGACTTGGATTGTGGACAGACATGCCTATACTTCCTGTGGCTATCGTTGTTGCAAGCATTCTCCATCCTTACAGAACACGTTATTTGCAATTGCAATCTACTAGCAATTCTCATCCAAATCTTTTAACCTCTCTAGTCCTCAATTAATCAGAAAACAAATCCTTCTATTATCTGTCTCAAAAAATCCCTAGTCCCATTCAAATCAGAACCTTACAACTACCCCTGAGTAAACCCAAATTTAATTCTTTAAAAAAAAACGATTAATGCGATGTTGAAATCTCATAAGCAGAGGGCTAGCTAGGTGTTCAATGCCTAATGCAAGGAGTAAATTGATTAACGATATTTGCATGGAGATGAATCTGAACATAAAGTTGGGATTTTAGTGGGAACCTATATTTCATGACTTTACTGCACTCTGCCTAACAAACGACCCATCGTTTGCTTTGCAATAACGGGTGAACTGAACACCGGCCACTGTCACTGGGCATTTGGCTCCTTCTTAGCTACTTCCCTAGACAACTTATTTGAAAATTTGGAGAGCTGCAGATTTGTTACTGCTTGTTTTTTCAAAATTATACATGTGGGTCATTATAACCATGTGAATCTTAAAATCAAATAGCATCATGTTTTGAATATATTTTGGACAATAAAAAACTAAAAAATATTATTTTTCGTAAAAATTCTATACATTTAATTTTGAAATAAAAAAAAAAACCAATTGGCAAAAATTTAATCTTTTAATTTAGAGTTAAATGATTAAATTCAACGTCGGCACTCGGCACCATACGGCCATATCCCTCAAGTTGCTGAAGTTAAGTAAGCAAAAGGGACACCTTACAATAGACTTGTCAAGCTTTTCATAATTCAATCCTTGACTTTTAATTTAATCTCTCTCTCTCTCTCTCTTGTCCGCTTCATTACAATAAAGCCTGCATTTTGTTTCTTACATTCACACTCATCAACTCTTTTAACGTCTCTTATCTTTATCCATTCCTTTTATCATTTTACCGAAAAATATATTTTTAAATGCATTTTTTATTAAAAATAATTTATCCTAAAACTTTAAATGTTATATGCATAATAAAGAAAATATATTAACGAGTAATTTTGGAAATTTATGGTGGCATTGCCTGGATAGCTTAAAACTTTTTTTTTCCCTATCTGATTTGGAAAGACCAAACCAAGAACAACATGAGAACATAACAATGGTACCATTATTAGATGCTCTCACCATATCTTCTTATTTTAGTTTCATCCATAATAGATAGTCAACTCAATTAAATGGACTTAAAGTTTTGTTTTATCCAATTACTTTTGTTCATTGTGTTAAAATTAATATAAATAAATTTAATTTAATTCATAATATTTATTTAACCAATAAAAAAAAAAACTAAATTTTCAAACTCTTTAAAAGGTCAGAATCCACCGGTAGGCCGCTGCTCATAATAATAAAAGCAACCAATATTGGTTCACCAAACGGGTCTTAAGCATAGTGTACAAAAAGTCACACACAGACTTATTATTATTATTATTATTTTTCTATCTCATTAATATTTATTCTGAAGGTTGCGTTTCATTTTAAATGCCAGAAAATGCCAAAAACTGTGTCGCATTTGTCTGACTTGTCTTAAACTTTTTTTTTTTGAAATCTTAAACCAAAATTTAATATAAAAGTTATAGAATAAATTATAATAATGTATAAGCTTAATGTTTGCGGAGAGGGACTTTAATCCGTACCTAATCAAAGTTGCTATGGTGGACCGTTTCAATTTTGCATTCTCCAATTTTATATTATCATTACACATCTATCTCCGTAATAAATTTAAGACAAAAAAATATTTATGATAAGAATTTAATATAAATTAATCATATTAATTGTTTTAAAAAATAATATTAAAATAATTAATTAATTGCAGTCCAAACAAAACGACGTCGAAATACTAAAATAAAAAGGAAACTCATTCCATTGATAGGTAATACTGGTTTTGAAAATTATATGTACTTGTCTACAGCGAAATTGCTGAAAATTTATTTTTGTTTCTTTTTTTTTGGGGGCGGGGGTGGGGGTGTTTACGCTGCCAAATTAAGCTTGTTTCTACTTCATCGTTATCATGCATACAACGACAGCCATGTGTGCAACCTCCGATGATTAGAGAAAGTCATATTCACGCATTTGACAAAGCAAAATGCCAAAGGCTCCGCCCGCACCTCAGTTTTTTATTTTCAAGTTTTTTTTAATATTTATTTAAATTAAATAATTATACGAAACCTGATTAATGTTGAATTTGTATAATAATATATAACTCAAACATCAACTCAAAATTTTATTTTTTTAACAATTCAAGGATTAAATTAATACGCAGTAGAATTTTTTAAAGCTCCATAATTTCTATCTCCAGGTAAAATAGTAGGCTCCACCTCAAACTTTTTTCCATGTAGAAACATCAAATATCTTAATCAGCATTAATTTAGAGTTTAGGCTTTCAATTAACCATTTTAATTATAAATTAAAGTTTGAGGCAAGAAGACGGAAACCAAAATAATCACAGCCTGCAAGCTGTTGCATTAAATTTTGGTGGCCCTCGGACAAGCCAAAACTGGTTTGCTAAGTCAGACCCTTCTCCTTTGACCAACGACATAGTCAACAAACAAGCCCTGAAACAAAGATAAATACCATCTATCTCCTGATATTCTACTCGTATATCAATAGCGATAAGCTTGAACGTTTCTTAGAGAGCTTTCGAAAATGGAGAAGCAACCTAAATCAAAAAACAAGATCCTCAAGTTTTTACCCAAAGCAGCTTCTGCCGTATACTTCCAAAACCCTGCATTTAGCCCTGGTCGAGACAAGAGATCAGATAATCATTTCCACAGGTTCAAAGCTCATGCCGGTAAAGGATTTTCCGGTCCCATAGTTCCCATGATCCCCGATGAAGTTAGACGGAAACCCAAGAATGGTAGCTTCGATACCCAAGAACCCACCTCGCCTAAAGTGTCTTGCATGGGCCAAATCAAACACAAGAAGAAGATGGTGAGCAACTGCAAGGCGGCCAAACGTGCTTCGCCTCCTCGAGAAACAAAGCCTGCATCGTCTCCACGAGAGGTAAAGAAACATGGTTCCACGATTAAGAGGCTCTTTACCAGTGGTAAAACGACTGAGAGGAGGAGGAGATCTGATGCTTCTGTCTATGATAAGCAAGCACTTTCAGCTGATAGAGCACCTTCTTTGAATCAGATGAAGCGGTTTGCGAGCGGTCGTGATACTTTTGCCAACTTTGACTGGACGGCTCATCAGATTGCTCCGTTGGATTCAGATCAGCGGGATTATTGTTCCGATGAAGAAGACAGAATACACAGTGATGAAGAAGATGAAGAGGTGATTATTCCTTTTTCTGCGCCTATAATAGGTGGTGACTTGCAGCCAAGAAAAGAAGTTAATCTATGGAAGAGAAGAACCATGAATCCACCTAAGCCTCTCCAACTGAATTTAACGGTTTAAGCAATGTGAAAAGATACAAATTTTCTTCTTCCATTTAGTATTTGGTTATTTTTATGGTTATGCTTATCTTAGATTGGAGAATTAAGCACAGAGTGAAATTAATCTCTATGTAATTAAATATACAGATTGATTGTATGTTCATATCAATTATTACTCTGTGAATTTCATAACCTTAATCAATTTGATTTATTCATTTTTTTTAAACCCTTAAAGCTTTGAAACCAAGTGATTCATTTAACAAGCAATTGAAGATGATAGCTAAATGCCTTAAAAATAGGATCACTAACAGTTGCTTGGCTTGGCTTTTCCTCAAGAAATGATGTGAAATTTCACTTGCTTGTAACACGTGTGGAATATAATAAAATAATTAATATATTTTAATTCAATAATATTTTTAGAGTTATAGGCTCTTAAATTCACAGTATTGACAGAAATGAGATTAACTATAAGAGAAATATTGGTAAGCGATTGGATCAATTCGTATTTACCAAATCTGAGAAGAATTTTTCCTCATTGATTTCAATCTTTCATTAGATGAACTTTCCTTCTGACCAGTGCTGTGGAGTCGGCAAACGATCTCACATTCCTCTGTTTAATCTCTTTAAAATAAATTCAATACTGAAATATGCAATCATAATAAAGAAAGCCGATTGTTTCTAATTATCCAATAAAACGTAATTATCAACCATCTTCCTCAACAATTTGATCACTGTTGGCATGGTTTGAGCCCCACATCAAGAACAACAGCTTGTCATCAGCTGTATGATCATCGATGAACTTCTCCACATCTTCTTTGCAGTGTAGCTGCACCATGGCAGAGTGGTTGTCTCCATAGTGTAGAACATATCCTCTGAAATGAGCTGATCTGAGCCAATTCCTCCCTCTTCGTGATTCTTTGTAGAAGCTGAAGCGATGAACTTTGTCTACTTTCTCTCCCCTTGCAAAGCTCTCGTGTTTTATGTATTGTCTGTTGTAAAAATAAATTTATATTTTAAAAGATTTTAATCTATTAATATATATTTAATTTTAAATTTTTAATATTTTTAATTTTTTATAGCGAAAATTTTATGTATGAAATTTTTTTTACTGTTATTAATTTAATTATATTATCTTGAAATTTTTATAATAGTTTATTACAATTATTTTTTTATAATAAATAAATTGTATTTTTATAAGAAAAACACTCTCATTTTTTATTTTTTTCTCTATATTTTCTCTTGTGGTTATAAATTAAAAATAAATTTTTATTATCCTGATTCTTAAATTTAAAATTTTAAAACAATTTATTTAATTCTAGAAGATTATAAAATAAAATAGTGTCCAATACGACTTATAGAAAAATTGAAATGAAGAGAATCATAGTAAGCCGAAACGTTAAAAAAGAAAAAACTAAATATCAAACGTCGAAAAATTGAAACAATCATACTTAGTAAGATAAAATGTGAAAGTGGATACACTTTTAAAAATTCCTATTAAGTCAATTGTTTACTTTTTAATTATATTTTTTAATTTTAAATTTTTATTTCTATAGTTTTATGTCGAGAAAGTCTCAAAAAAAATAAAAAAGGATTTAATAATTCGATTAGGGACAATAATTTTAATCGTTAAATTTTAAGTAGCACCTAATGTTTTTAGTAGGATTTCAGTGGTCTTTTAAAATAAATTATTATGAATTATTATTATTCTTGCACATACTTATATTTATTTTATTTATAGTAGCATTAAAAGTAATGTAGGAAAAGAAAACAAAATATTAAATTCATAAGACTCCTATGAATTATGAAATTTGTTATAAAATTAACCTAAAATATTTAAAAGTGTGGGTTTATTTTACTAAAAATATGCTTATATTTTATGTGGTATAAAGGTTTGTTTTGTTTATATTCAAATAAATAAAATTCTTGAATTTTTATATAGTTTAAAATAAACACCTTGAATAGTATACGAGATATTTCACTAAATTTTGGCTAATGTATATATTAATAAAAGTTTATACATAATGAATATGTGATTATTTGTTCATAAATGATTGTTTATATTTGACACAAGTTATAATATAGTATATGAAATTAAATATTTTTTTATTTATAAATTTGATATAAAATATATATAAAAAAAGCAAATGTGATTTGGGGTATTAAAATTATAATAATAGTATAATTATATCATAAGAGTAAAAAAGTTTAGACATTTCAATATCAAACTAGTGAACACCCGTATAATGCTAATTCTGAAAGAAATTTCGAGATGATATAATTGCTCAATTTAGTGGAAGATTATTATATTTAATGAATTTTTTAGATTTAAAATAGCTTATACTATGTAGACAGCAAATTTACATATAATTTAACCATAGTCATTGAACTATTTTAATCAAATTTAAGAATTATTTGAGAGTACTATGAGTTATGATATTATTTATAGTGGATGTTCCACTATATTAAAAGAATACAGTGATATTAATTATAACTTAAATTTAAATGAGATAAAATTCATTAGTAATTATATATTTAATTTAGATGGTGACGCAATTAATTGAAAATTAATTATTGTGTCAAAACTACTATATAATCAAAGTTTATTGCTTTGAAATTAAATGATAATGAAGTTTGAGTGACTAAAAAATTTTTTAGTAAACACTTTATTAAGAATAAAATCAATATCATTTGTATATTGTGAATAGTACAAGGCAATAACTATTATAAAGAATAAAATTTTCAATAGTAAAAGTAAACATGTTCATATAAGACATGATATGATTGAAGAAATGATATGATTGAAGAAATATAATTATATTAATTAATTATCAAAATGATATGATTGAAGAAATGTAATTATATTAATTAATTATGTGAAGTCAAACTGGATTTGTCCAAATTCTTAACTATATTTTTAAGAAAAAAATTAATAAATGAAATATGAAATAGAATGAGACTTGAGCCAATATGAAATTAACAGTGATATAAACCTAATCTTTATCATTAGAGGTCCATGAAAAAAGTTCGTATGAGTAAATGCAAATCACTTATTAGTTATGTTAGTATTATGTAACGTTGTCCATTTTTATAGTGTGAGAAATGCTAGACTGTATTAATAAGATAATGAGATGATGAATTGAAAGCTCTTAATTATATTCATATATTTTATGGGCGGCGTATAAACAACAGTATACACTTGATGATATCACCTATATAAGTGTGACATAATTTTTAAAATACTTATTAACTATTAGGCGTGTGCATGGCCTATTAGCGCAAAACAGTATTGATAACAAAATGTGTGGAGTTTTATGAGATTGATGAGATATTAGTTTACATAAAAGAGTTTTGATGTCTTACCAATTATTTTGTATGTTTAATTTTATTAATTTAGATCTGATTCATAGTTTAAAATATATCAGATTCAAAACACATATCCTCAAATATTGAATTCAATGATGAAAATTTTTTTGAAATATGCGGAGAATTATTGTAAAAATAAATTTATATTTCAAAATATTTTAACTCACTAATAAATATTCAGTTTTGATATTTAAAATATTTTAGATTTCAAATATAATTATCTTATTTTATAAGATTTTATATGGTTGAAAATTTTATAAATTTTTTTAACAGTTTATCACAATTATTTTTTACACTATAAATAATATGTATTTATATATAAAAAAATACTATCATTTTTTACTTTATTCTTTCTTTTTTAAAAAATGAGTTACAAATTACATATAAATTTATGGGATTGCAACATAAATTATTAAAATAGTATCCAACACTATTCCAATTTTATTATTCTATCTATCTTTGCAACAATTAGATCAGGAAGTCCACCATGAAAGGATAAATTTTGCTGCTATGGGCGCTGCGACTAGCAGCATATTCCACAACCACAAGCCTGTCCTTTGCCATTTTAAGAGCTTCATTGAAATCTTCTTTACTGCGGATTTGTTGTACTCTTTGGTCTCTGGGGGCAACTGTGGCCTGTACGATGAAGTTTGTCCTGTTTTTGTCTAGTAATTTTGTTGCTAAGGTTTATGTTTAGAGGCAAATGGTATATATAGAAAGGAATCATGGAAACGAAGATTGCTTCTAGGGGTAGTTGAAGGAGCAGATGGTGGCTTTGAGAAGAAATTGGTTGATTGTAGACATGTCAAAGAATGTGTTTGAGGCAGCAAATAGTGGGGAGATGGGACTCGGGAGAAGCACAGAGAAAAGCAGGGCCGGCGGCCAGCTGAAAAGGTCTCTGGAGTTGATACTCGCTGGCTGTGTGGGCAGCACGATATGCACAAATCTGGGCTTATCTAGATTTTTATTAGTGCTCTTCAAGCAAATGCTATAAGCAATATCATAAAATCACAACGCAAATGAATTTATAGTATTGGACACTACAAAATCTTACGTTTGTAATTTACGAATATATAGATATTTTGAATAATTAGATAACGGAGTATTTAACCGGAATAATCGCAAGCTGAAACTATATTTAGTTTCTTAACAACGAAAATTTCATATTTTGGGCTTTGCGGGGGCTATGTAAATACTTCATGGGCTTAATGCTCGAATTATTTGAGTTTCGGGTATGGGCCAGATGCCTCTTACGCCTGAATTTTTAGCCGAGCCTTGCAATATAGGAGGAAAATTTTACATTTTACACTCTTTTTTGCTTGGACGTTTTTCAGGGTAATCAAAAGTTTTTTAAGATTTAAAAACCTTAAATCTCTGTGTTTAGAAGGGAGTAAGAGTTTTTAAAGTAAAATTTTTAGAGATTTCAATCTTAAAAAGGAGAGAAGAAAAAAATAAAAGTAAGTTTGTTGGGCTACTATTTTCAGTGCCTGAATGGTCTAAACCAAAATAGGAATTACATTTTATAATCATCATAATCCACATTTATGAGTTGCTAATAATCATGACGTTTGGCAGATAAAAATTGTGGGATCAAGTGAAAGGATAATGAAAGGGAAGTGGGGACTAAGAAGTTTCCATCTATGATTGCAATTTCTAGAAGATCTACTTGGTTAGCTGAATACTTCCCAGTTTGCTTTTAGGGGGAAGGATTTTATGCCAAAAGGAATGCAATTTCTTTCCTAACCAAAAAAATAGCCAAAAACAAAATATTTCCAAAAATCCTTAATGAACTGTGTAAAGAACAGCCAAGTTCTTTCGCTATGCGTCCTAACATAAACATATAATATTAGAAACACAAGCTTTGCTGAAATGAAGTCGTATCGTATCGTATCATCCACGGTGCAACTCTCTCATGACCGGACTCTATTCAGGGAAACATCACCAAATTTAATAAGAAATCTTGGAGAAGATTCAGAACGTGGGACCTCCAAGCTACTCATCCTTCAATTACTCCTTGAGATTGCATACATTGCCCAAAATCTTTCCACTTTTTAGCCTCGAGTGAGCTGCCCACAAATACCCCTCTATTAATATCCACCGGTAAATGAGAGGATCCAGCCCAATCCCATAGTCAACATGACATCCTACCAAAATTTCAAATTCAAGCAGTTTCTTTTCATCTTCTAAAAAGGTTGCGAAACAGATAGAACTGAATATATCTTTTCTTTTTCAACCACTGTAGAAGAAAAAAGGAAAAAGAAAAACTAGGGATAACAAGACAAACCTACAGCCACAAAAAGCTGTATCCATTTGGCTGAATTATCCCAGAGCAAAAGTCAAGAACCAGTGCTGGACTGCTGGCCCCTGCCCACCTAGCTACGCCTTTTCTTTGCAAAAGCGCCTTTACAATTTCTTTTTATGCGAGTAATGAAAAATCCAGGAAACATGTTCTTCACATTAATAAAAATGGAAAAATAATCTAGCAGAAGTTTTAACTTCAAGGCCAAGATCCAGCCACGACATTTAAATAAATTCCAGAACAAACATACAAAAGATCATAACAAAAATCGAGATGTAGAAATGAAAAAGAAAAAACCTAAAAGAAAGAAAAATAAGGTAACAAAGGGAAATGGGGAAGTGGTGGAATTAGAGTTGCTGCAACATAATTAACCTGGTGTTACCTCAAACCATCTCTTCGATTAAGAATTTGAGGGTGTTTCAGGTTTTCTGCAGAGAATCATATGCATCGGAGTGAAAATCCCAGTGTCGCCTCCCTTTGTCAGATAATCCGCGGTTCTGAAAAGCATCTCGTGGACATCCACGGTTCCCTTTGGAGCTATCCCCAAGGCAGCTAATATTGTAATGAGAAGGTGATTCCTCCAGTAGGCGATCCTACCCATTTTAAGTCTCGTCCACCATGGCTGTGCCGGTGGTTTTGCCAAGTCCTTCTCTTTCACCACCTCGAACCCGACTTTCCTCGCCGTCTCGGCGATATCTGTGTAGCTTCGGAGCCCAGGCAAGGCATCTCCTCTTTCAATGCCTTGAATGATCTCTACGTGTTCAGGATTGTTAGCATTGTACTTGTCAGTTGTGACCCATTCATAGGACACGTAGAGAGATCCAGGCTTCAATACTCGGAAGATCTCCGCATATACCTCTTCCAGCTTCGGCGCGTGGCATGTAGCTTCAATAGAGTATGCACCGTAGAAGCTGTTTTCCGGGAATGGCATCTCCAGGAAATTCCCACACACAACTTCGCAGAGCGAATCTAGGCGAGCTTTCTTGTTGTGCAAACGCGCACGGTTCACCTGGTAATCGTTGATGGTGATGCCCACAACATTGGCGCGTGAGT
The DNA here is from genome assembly GCF_001659605.2 of Manihot esculenta. Lineage (NCBI taxonomy): Eukaryota > Viridiplantae > Streptophyta > Magnoliopsida > Malpighiales > Euphorbiaceae > Manihot > Manihot esculenta. The sequence continues at coordinate 1,169,708 of NC_035178.2, read as the reverse complement.
GGGCGGCGATGGCACGCATAGGCCCACCAACGCCGCATCCCACATCTAAGATTCGATCTCCAGGCTTGACGTCGATGAGATCGACGGCCATCTCTTCATGGAGGCGCGTCGCATCACGGTGGGACTTCCCTGGGACTGACGGAGAAAAGTGGAAGGACTGGCCCCATCCCCACTCGTAAATATCGGTGACTAAGTTGTAGAATGTGTCGACGAAATCGGGGACTTTCTCTGCTGTTTCGATCTCTTTTGGGCGGCGAAAGAAGGACCAGTACTGCTTGTAGTTGTCCTGGACTTTCTCGGCAGAGATCGAGCCGCCAGAAAGATCTACAGCCCGTTTGCCTTTCTGCTCTGCTGGGCCGAGAATGCAAACGAACCAGTAGATGCCGCCGGCGAGGAGAGCTCCAGTGCAAAAGAGAGCAATAGAGTCCATTTTTTGAAATGGCAAAAAAAAATGTAACGGGGATGACTGCACGCCTCCCTCTCTTTTATCCTGTTTGAGCACTGTGTTGGGGTGTTCACGGAGCTTTCGTGTCAGTGGACCTCAGTATGTCACGCGCAATGCGCGTGGATGAAACAATACTGCTCCATGAACACGTGTATAATTGATGGCGGTAAAGTTGGGATTTTGTTTCTTTAAAGATAAAAGGAAAATAAAAGGTTCGAGATGTGATCAATTTACTGTTTTATCCTCACATATCGTAGAAGATTTTTTTTTTAAGTACAAAAGTAGTTATCTTTAATAATTATTCTCTTTTTATTAGAAATGCAAAAGATCTAAAGAAATTTAACTTTAACGCTCAAGAGATAATTTCTTAAATAATTTAATTTCCAAGTATTAATTTTACGTTAAAAACGTTAACTTTATAATCTTTTTGCCTTATTTAAAAATATAACTCCTCGTGATTTTCTCTAATTAGTAATTTTGAGAATATCAAATTTCAATTATAATTAAAAGCAAATAAATAAAAGAAAATATGAAGATCAAGCTTAATTAAAGAATCAATACTGGAATGAAAAAATTAGAATTTATTTTTTTAAAATTTATTATAAAAAAATTAAATGCGTGAAAATGTTCTAAAGTGTCTAACTACAATACTGTATTTGAAAAACTTTTTGGATAGGAGAGAAAATAAAAATAAAAATATTTTTATTTTTAAATAATAAATTACTTGTTTAAATTATATTCTATAATTTCTATAAGTGATAAAATTCTTATCATAATAGAACGTTATTTACATTATAATATTATATTTATCTAAAATTTTATATTTTATATTATTTAGAATTTAATTTTATTATGTTATTCATTTTTAATAATATTTAAATTACATTTTTTTGATAATTAATTTCCATTATAAAAAAAAAAGCAAATTACTTATGAATTCTACAAATTGCTTTTTCAACTTGTTTTTCTCCCTTTATATCTTATTTTCTATCAAAAATAAATGATGAATAGTAAATTTTTTTATTCATCGCTCTTAATTTTTTTTTCTTCCCTTAAACTGAAAAATAAGTAATCAAAGAGAAAAGGTTTATTATTTTCCTTCCTTGCTCCCTGACCTTGTACACGAATACAATGTAAGCAATATGTAAACTTTCAATTACAGCATTAATGAACACAATATAAAAATCTAAATGCAATAAAATTTATATTTATTTAAAATTAAAAATTAAAAATTTTAGGGTGAGTGGTTGGTTAAAGGGTAAATTAAATGAAAGCTTTGATATTGACAGAAAGTGTTGTAGATCCAATGGGGGAGGGACTACGCTTAACACTGTGTACTGTGTGAGTTAGTTAGATTAATAGAAAGTGCCGTCTAATAAATACAAATAATGTCAGAATAAGGTTTTTACTTGTTTTAATTTTTATATGACTCCGTGGCCCACACCGGTTGGAGATGCTGCTCATCCATCACTCTCTCATTAAAGCTGGGCTCCCTACCTGTCTACTTAACTTAACGCGTCTACGCCAGTGCTAGTGTACGGCGTTCAGCATTCGATCACAGTCTTTATCTCCTATTCTCAAACAGAGCGAAAAAGATTTTTTTTTTTTTCTTCTTTTCAGTTTTGGCAGCAGACTTGGTTACACATGATAAAATATCTTTTTAGTTAACAATTTTGTATGTTAAATAATATTTTGATGCAAATCATATATTTCTAAAATTACCTAAATAAAATATAAAATTAATTAATAATTGTGATTAAAATTGAGCAATAAAAAATTAAGATATAAAATTGGTAATATATTAGAATATCGATTGGATTCCACAGCACAGGCAGTGTGGAAAGACGACACAGAATCTTTAGAAGACTAATTTAACTTTTGTCACGTGCTTTGATGACAATGATTGACATTGTTAATTAGGTATTATGGCTGTCGCTCTTACCTTTTTCACTGTCCCATTACTAATAAAATTCTTTAGTTGGGTTTGCTTTAAACTATTTGAATTCTTCTTATAATTCTGGAGATCAGCTTAAGCTTTGAGTTCTGCATATGATGCGATTGTAATATTTAAGAAAAGCTAATACTTATTTTAAACTTATTATATAATAAAATTACCTCAATTTAATTTTAATATTTTAAGTAATGTATATATTTATTACGTACATATTACTACATTGCATAATTATCCAAATAAATTAATAAAAATTACAAATAAGAGTCCAAATTATGAAAATATACTGATTTTCAATTTATTAATATATTGATTAAGATTAATGTTCTATTTGATTATTTAAATAAATTGTTTTTCTAAAAATCTAGTTGAACAAAAGGCTGCTCTCGGGATTCTTATTCTAATGTCTATACGACTGTGATTGAGGAAGACACACGTCGAATACGGCATTTTTATTGTATGAAATTTTACAAAATTTATTAATTAGTTTAATTATTTAAAAAATATATTAAAATATTTATAATAATTTAAAAATGCATTATTTAATTTTTTTATTAATTTCAATTATTAAATATCGTAGAAAATTTTAATGCAAAAGGATTGATCAATGATTTTTTTATAAATTGAACAGTTAGTTAATAAATTTTTTTATATTATAAAAATTAAATAATAAAATATTTTTAAAATTTTAATAAATTTTTTAAAATATTAAAAATATTTTAATTTATTTTTTAAAATTCAACTAATAAATTTACTTAACATAAAAAATTAAATAATAATTTTTTTTCTTATTATTTTCTTTGTAGTAGCTCACACCCGGAATTAGAAAAAGGCCTTTGAGGATGTCACTGTTGCTAAGAAATGGGCTAAACTGGAATCATGAGATGTCCCAGGGCCCTTTTAGCTAAGCCTGAAATCTAAAAGAAAGAAAGTTACCAGGCCCAGGTCTCATTTTCAGTAGAAACAAACAGAAAATCAATTTTACCAACGACAATTGATCTTCATTTCTTGGTTTAACAAGTATGACTTTTAATTTAATTTAGCTTCAGATCCCTTCAATTTCACTAAGACATGCCCTTGTTTACTCCATATGAAACAGCATGGACAAACTGCCAATTCCGACCGCCACATCTCATAACTCACCAACTCAAATACACTCTCTTCTAATTTGCAAATGTTAGTCTAATGTAGTCATCAGGTTGAATTCAGACGCAGTTAGTTTCAGGTGATCTCAGTTTCAAACAGAGTTCACTAATTGAAGAGAATTAAGTTAATATAAATAAGTGACAGATGGTCGGTCAAAAAATAACATAGTTGGCCAAAAAAAGAACGTGTAAGAAGAAGAAAAGGACAAATGGTTGATAAGGTTGAGAATAGAGATGTAGTAGAAGGCCCAGCCAAGCCCAACGCAAATCCTTCGGCGGACTTCGGCTGTTGGTTTACGTGAAACTTGTGTTACCCGCAATCAACCTGACCACACCCTGTGCGTGACCCAACGACCTTCTTTTTCCTGCGAACACATAGTTTAGCAGCTAAGCATGCCTCTGTGTCTCACCCTGTCTGTCACCATCGTCCCTGTTCTCTTACATCCTAAAACACAACATAGGAAGAGCTAGTTTATTTGAGGTAAGCTTACCCTTTTATAAACTTTCTTGAGCATTTGTGAAAGAAACAAAAATTGACCTCCACCCCTCTATTTTTAGGCATTTTGGGAGAGTGGCACTGAGATTAATGACCATATACTTTAGTCTAAACTCAAAGACAAAAACAAAAACAAACACAGAAGCACCCATTTCTTTCTTGTTATATTCATGGAAATTCTTTGCGTGTTGGATCTTCCACTTTAGTTGCTCTTTCGTTCTCTTCTTTGGAGCTAATTAAAGCTAACCAAAGCAAGAGAGAGAGAAGAAAGGAGCAATGGAAAAGTTAAGCCATCTCTTCTTGACAGTTTTTCTATATAACTTCTCGACGTTCATGGTGGTTCCAGCCATGACCGATGTTACTATGGCTGCAATTTGTCCTGGACAAGTTGAGTGCTCTCTCGCCATTTTTCTCAGCGGATTTCAACAAGCGGTTGGTGCTCTTGTCTATTTCTCTTGTCATCATCATCATCTCTGTTTCCTCTGCAACCAAATTAAATGATAGGTGCTTTGAATCTGGAATAATAAATTGGATATCAGATAAGTTTTTCAAACATGCGTGTGGTTTATATATATATATATGCTGGCTATTCTTGGCTTTACTCTCTGGTCTGTGTAATGTATGAATTGCTTGTTTAGTGATTACATGCAACAGAATCAAGATGAAATATTTGATAATCAATAAAGGGAGAAGTCTGATTTTGTGCAGATCATAGGGCTGGGGACATTGGTGATGATGCCTTTGGTAGGAAATCTGTCGGACAAGTATGGGAGGAAAGCTTTGCTTGCTTTGCCGATGGGTCTTGCCATTATTCCCTTAGGTAAATTAATCAGCTCTTTTATTTAGTTTTCAAGATGAATGGGTCTTGTTATTACCCATAAATTCAATTTGTCTCATTCCTTTACTTTCTATGGAATGAAGCAATTCAATTCAGTACCAACTTGTCAACTTTGCTGTCACTTCTTCCGTGTGGAGAAAAAGAAAATTAATATTTTTATTTTTTCAAGTGAATTTATATTATTATTGAAAATATGGTTGCAGCCATATTGGCATACAGCAGAACCAGGTACTTCTTCTATGCATATTATGTGCTTCGCACTCTCACTGCCATGGTTTGCGAAGGAAGTCTCCATTGCCTCGCTCTTGCTTATGTGGTAAAACCTATCTTCTTTCTAATTGTGATTCTTACGTTTGTTTTTGGGATAGAGCTACATGGCATCACTTGATTGGACCACCACTTTTCTTTTTTTAAGAAAAAATTCTTCCAAAGCTTTCAAATTGATACTCCAGTCGATCCTAATTCAGTTTATAAACTAAATTTGCCCCTGGCTCTTTAATTATGTTTCCTTTCCTTTGTAACGGAAAAATGAAGAGCTTTTAAAAATTAGTATTGATTAACTAATTTTAAAAAATCAATTAATAGAGCTTAACTTTTTTTAATAAAATATATTTTTAAAAAAAGTAATTATTTGAATGCAATATTATCATGTTTGTTACTATTTGAAATTTAATTAAAGCATATAATTATTATGTTTGATTAAGTTAAACGAAAGTAAAAATAATGTGAAATTAATTGCTATAATATTTTATTATAAATAAATAATAAATGTCCCGATGCATATTGTTGGCCTCGTAGAGGCCCGATTGGGAAATCCAAGCCCAGCCCATAAGTTTGGAGGGAAGCCGTAGACCTCGATTCTAAATCCAGGCTTTCAAATCCGATGTCACAACTTGATTTTCTGTATTCTCTCCAAACCAAACTGAAGAAAATGTTTTCATTCGTTGAGACTATTTTCAGGCAGACGGTGTTCCTGAAGGGCGACGGGCATCGGCGTTTGGAATCCTTTCAGGAATTGGATCGTCGGCTTTCGTTTGTGGAACACTCTCTGCTCGTTTTCTCTCCACTGCATCCACTTTCCGGGTCTCCCTCTCTCTCACCGTTTGTTTTGTAATTTTTCTCTTATTAAAACGCAGCTGAAGTATTCAATTTATGGGTAATTAATGTATTTATTAGGTTGCGGCGTCAATGGCAATTGTGGCCTTAGTGTACATGAGGGTTTTCCTTCAGGAATCAATCGTTGATGGAAGCCTTTCCACACCAATACTATCCCATCGAGAGAGTAAAGTTGACGCGCTTGGAAATTCAAGTAAGAACGTGCAGATTTTTAAAACCATGCCTTCCTTGGAGAATATGATTTGCTTGCTCAAAAGTAGGTTAGTGGGCCTTTCTAAATGCTTCATTATGATTTAAAGCTTTCAACAATCGCATTTATGATCAATTTATGCCGGAAGAAGTGAGAATTTCTTTCACTAAATTGCTTAAAACTTAGTTTGGGTAAAATCTGTAATCAGCACCGGCATGGTTGTGTTCTGGAAATATTATCTCAGTTTCCAGAATACTAATCAATCTAGGCTGTCCTTTTCTTTTGATGTCAGTAATTATATTGTAAACGTTTATTGGCAGTGTTACGTTGTCACAAGCTGCTGTTGTTGCATTTTTCATCAATCTTTCTGAAGTTGGCCTTCATTCTTCCTTAATGGTACTTCCTTAATTTCACGCAAATTGGACTTCCCAGTGTTAGTTTTGCATTTATAGGAATGGCAATATTTTCGGTACCGTTGAAGTTCTCTGAACATGTGACAGGTACTGGCTTCAGTATATTCATGGCACTCCTAATCTCAAGCCATCTTAGCTTGAATCACCTTACTCAGGTGTATTGCATGAACAAACGTAGATGGGCAATTGGGCATGATAGGCTTTAAGGCAATACTGGAGAATTATGTTTCTGTGATTATACTTTCTAGGCTTCAATTTAGGATTGGTGAACTTCTTTTTGACACCTTAACAACTGGATTTAGGGCGCACTTGATTATTTATTAAAAAGAGTGAATAGGATTTGCTGTTAGTGATCTACAGCAAACTTATGAGGGTAAGGAATAGTCTTAGGGTACAACCAATTTATTGACTGTGTCTTATCAAGGACTTCTTGCAGCTGAAAGTGCACCCTCTTTGATCCCCTCTGCAATGGTGTAATGTTGTATGTCAATGCACTTAGGACATAGGAGTGGGAGGCAATGACCTATAGTCATAGTACTATGAGAGTATGAGTTGTGGATTTCAGTAAGAGGTTTCATATAAATGTGACTCGATGTATGTTTATTTAGGAAGTCTTTGGAAAGTAAATGCATATCCAGGATTTGAAGTCCTATATATGCCTGTAGCGCCACAAACAGGATTAGGGCTAAACAGATTCATGCCCATACCATAGAGATCTAAGTTTTGGCTTTTAGGATTTAAACTAAGGGTCAGTTAACTGTTTTATTGCAATTGTACTTGATAATTCAAAATGAATATGATGTGGAGCGAGCAGTTGAATTTTTTTCCCCTATGCAGTACTACTTAAAGGCACAATTTCACTTTAATAAAAATCAGTTTGCTGACTTGATGGTAATTTCTGGGATTGCTGGGACAATTTCACAGGTATAATCTGCACCACTGTGTTTTAAATTTAGTAATTTTCTTGTGTGTGGGTGTTTTTTTTTCTTTTTCAAATTATATTTCTACATTCTTTTTTTGTGGATTTCAAAGTTGAACTGATCTTGCAGTTGGTTCTCATGCCCATACTGGCTCCTGCTTTAGGAGAGGGGAAACTGCTTTCAATAGGGCTCTTTTTTACATGTGCACATGTAAGTGCCTTGTTTTTATTATGTAATTTATCGTCTGTTCATATTGTGACTATCTGAGTTTCCTACTTCTTTCTTTTGAATGGCCATTGACATTATTTCTGATGCATGTTTGTGATTAGTTTTGCTACCAACTTCTTAAACATGGACATAATAGTAATTATTACCTTGCCATGCAGATATTTCTTAATGGCATTGCGTGGTCCTTCTGGGTATGACTTTTCAACTTATCTAGCTAATGCAAGCTTTTCCTTTCATTTTTGGGAACCTGTTTCTTTTAGACCAGGGAAGCTTTATCAATTTTAGTGTTTGTCTCTGGTCTATTTTTTCAATTACTTGTAGTAATTCTTGGTTGCTAACATTTAAAAAGCTGATAGGTTCCTTATGCTGCTGCTATGCTCTCAATTTTGTTTGTGTTTTCACAACCATGTGTGAGTTTCTAACTTCATTTCTCATCAAAAAGTTATTGTAACATCAATTTCTGAATATATTTTTTAAAATGATCTGCAGTTGCGAACAATTGTGTCAAAGCAAGTTGGGACCTCTGAGCAGGTAGAACTCTTGAAAAGTGGTTTTTGATGTTGTGGTGGATAGATTGTGTTGACATTATGTCTGGAATCTGAATTTTAGTGTTAAAAGTTTTTCTGATCCCTTTAAAATAAGTGTTTCTAGAACAAACTAAATGATCCCAACGTTTATGTTGAAAAATTTTTCTGGTCAAGGTGATGAATGAGAAAAGAAGAAAAATTAATAATATTTTGCTTGGGAAAAGTAAGGTAGTCGATCAATGTAAGAATTGCACTCTTTTTAAGCCCATACATTTTTTTTGTTCACGGGAGTTCCCCAGGTCTCCTGCCTTCCTACATTCCTGTTTGTCATAACAATATTAATCATTTTTCTCCGTCCTTTTTTCTTCCTAGGGCATGGCTCAAGGATGTATCTCAGGCATTGGTTCCTTTGCCAATGTTGTTTCTCCGCTAGTGTTCTCACCTTTAACAGGTTATTGGAAGCTTAATGATAATATTGTCAGGCACAAAAGTCGATCAAAGCTAATACGGTTGAATTGTTTTCCCAGCTTTATTCCTATCTGAAAGAGCACCATTTCATTTCCCTGGTTTCAGTATCATGTGCACTGGATTTGCATCGGTAAGGACTCCTAAATTATTCGAGGATGCTTGTTGCAACATTCTGTCCCTAAATAATCTATAAATACGACCTGGAAGTATCAATATCTCACTTGTATAACACCAATGCATAATTTGCTTTTCTAAAGTAGCATTGGTATATCTAATATCAAACCCAGCAAAAAACAAATCTGTCCCTAAATTTGATGCTAAAGATGCACGAACTGCCACACCAGTATACTTTTGATGATTCATTTGAAACCTTGTATTAGAGAATCTATGAGGACTGTTGAAGCAAGTGATACTTTAGTTTCAAACTCCAAATTTTTTACAAATTTCAAGATTTTAGTTCGTGCATTTTGTTTGTGTTTAATTCTGAAATCCAGCTGCAAAAGTAGATGTGAAAATTTATTTGCAAAATTAATATTCTAAATAAGGTGTTTCATTGCTCTCTTAGCTGATTAGGTAGAAACTATGTGATATTTTGCAGACTTGTATTGCTGAAAATATCTATGAAAAGAAGAAATTAAAAAAAAATTAGATCTTGTTTCAGTAGCTCCCTCTCTTTCTTAGTTTTCTTTTCTCCCTCCAAGTCCAACAAGGACAAACCAAGCATGCGTATAGAAGTGCAACAGCACCCTTTGATCAACTGAACTTAATGTCACGAGGAAAAAGTTTGTAAACCTTGGAACTCAGATCTTTCTCCATCCTAGAGCCTGTAGGTTTTGAAGTTATTACCTTGATCATTGATGCATGTTGAGGGTGGGCATTGATACAACAGTTGAGTTGTTCCTTTGACTAGTATTTGAATTGTTGTCAGATTTATATCTTTTGTTCGCCATTTAATGATCTTTCATACTCTCCTTGTCTTGTGTAGATGATAGCCTTGATTCAGAGTACCATGATAAGGACGGCTCCTCCCATTTCAAATGAGAGTAGCAATAATAGCAACTATGTGGATGCCTAATCATGACAAGAGGACTACAAAATGCATCTGTTGCTTTCTGCTCTCGGCGTTAGCCTTAGTTTTATAAAGAACTTCCCATCTACATTTTTGTAATGGTGAAGCAGCAGAATGGGCTAAATCTGGAAATGAAGTCGAAACCTAGCATCATTGGATGTAGTAGCCGCCATAAAATTTAAAACTTTAATGCTATTGGTAGAGTTTATCTAATTGAAGTAGCATTAAGCGGCGGGCGGGATTTAAACTAACATTCTGGGATTTTGTTTTCCCACGATATGCATGAGAAACCACAATCTTCGCAAGTGTGAATTGGTGCGTCTTCTGTAAATATGATGAAGACAAAAATAGGCTGGCCTTGTTGTGGTTATCAGTTATTGCTGGGCCAAATCCGTATGTTTTTTAATTTAACTTTTACATTTGGATTGAATTGAAATCAAAATTAGAATGTCTATAATTAACTTTAAAAAACAAAATTGTTGGATCGAAATTGCTATTTATTTTAATCCAAAGTTAGTCTGATTAGGTCGGACTATGTTATTAGATAAGTGTCAAGATAAATAATTATAGAATTTAGATATAAAATAGGTAGATTAAAAAACCTTTTAAACATATATATATAATTCTCTTAACTTATTACTATATCTTACTGTAAATCATATTCTGTAATTAAATCAACAAATTCTAATGAAAATATGTAATAATTTTTTATCTCAATTAATAATTTTAATTTCAACACTTGTCTTTATAAAAAAAATAAATTGAAATAACTAGGTGAAATAAATGAATATAAATGATAACATAAATTTAAAAAATTTAAAAAATAATTAGTATTTTCAATATTTTTAAATAACAGATAATATAAGTAAATAACTTATTGCTACGAGACAAGATAATTTCTCCGTGGTTACGGGAGGAGGAGGTCAAGGTCCACGTCCACGTCCTCCAACTGCAATTTGAGTTGCCAACGTTCTTATTTGTTTTTTTTTTTTTTATAATATTTTTTCGACAGTTGCCAACGTTCAAAATCTCCCTTTTAATCCTTTTGATTAAGCTAAAGACCCGCATTAGTCCCTATCCACGTGTCGAATGCTTTGTTGTTAAATTCTTAACACCCTCTCGTCACCCGGCAGTTTCATAATCCGCCAATTTTCTATCTTGCAGGATCTTGCCGCCTGCACTTTTAGCAGTTGGCTTCGTCGGAGAAACCAACCGCGAAGCTCTACATTCTAACGGCGGCTCTTTGCCTTTCATGCGATGTCGTTTCTCCGGTTGCTCCGTTGATGGCCAACTTCTTCTTTCACACATTAATCCATCAGCTAATCCTTGATCTTTCATTCCGTATTACACATTTGCATAATACCATTTGATAGTTCTTGCTCCTTAGCATATCATATGATGGCGGGGGAGTCTCCGGCTTCCGGTATGTATCTCTATGGTGACCTTGATTTGAAGATCATTGAAGCTAGGCGGTTGCCCAACATGGATGTTTTGACTGTCCGTTTTCGCCGGTGTTTTGCCACCTGTGATGGATGCCGGGAAACTAAGATCAAGCGTCAACAACACCAAGGTAAAATCGTTACTAGCGACCCTTATGTTACGGTTTGCCTTGTGGGAGCCACGGTGGCTCGCACTCGCGTCATTCCCAACACCCAAAATCCTTTCTGGAACGAGCGTTTCAAAATTCCGCTTGCTCACCCGGCCAGCCAGGTGGAGTTTCACGTAAAAAATAACGACGTATTTGGCGCCGATTTGATAGGAGTTGCAACTGTTCCGGTCGAGAAGATCCTTACCGGCGAAATGATTAGCGATTGGTTTCCTATACTCGGTCCTTACGGAAAACCGCCGAAGGCAGATAGCGCTGTACGCGTTGAAATGAAATTCATGCAATGCAAGGAGAACCCATTGTACCAATGCGGCATCGCCACAAGTCCAAAGGATTCTGGCATTCAGAATTGCTATTTCCCTGTCCGCCACGGCGGGTCCGTTACGCTGTATCAAGACGCGCACGCGGCGGACTCTAAGTTGCCGGATATTGAATTGGAGAACGGCGACTTATTTAAGCGTGAGCAGTGCTGGGAGGACATTTGTCACGCAATACTAGAAGCGCATCATATGGTGTACGTAGTGGGTTGGTCGATTTATCATAAGGTCAAATTAGTGAGAGAGCCCACAAAGCCATTGCCAAGCGGTGGGAATTTGAATCTGGGGGATTTGCTCAAGTACAAATCGCAAGAAGGTGTTAGGGTTCTGATGCTGGTTTGGGACGATAAGACTTCTCATAGCAAATTTTTCATAAATACGGTGGGTAATGCCTCTTTCTGGATTTGCTTTTTTTATTAATGGATTCTTTCAGAAAACGTCACTTAATTTCGTAAAATTTTATTGAGTAAAATTTGAGTGTTGCAGATTGTTGCTTAATTATTGAGATGAGGTGTTCTAACTCTTCCCTTTTGAATGGGATTTGGAATGCAGACCGGAGTGATGCAAACGCATGATGAAGAAACACGCAAGTTTTTCAGGCATTCTTCTGTTAATTGTGTGTTATCGCCGCGTTATGCCAGCAGTAAGCTTAGCATTTTCAAGCAACAGGCATGCTTATACAGTGTTCCACTTACTGTTGCATCTTCTTTTTGTGCGTGTGTTCATTTCTAGCTATCTGATATTTTATTGATAATCTCGTAAGAAAAAGCTAAGAAACTTAAATATGAATTTAATGAGGATGAAAGCTTCCCTTTTCTCTGCGTAGTTCAGGAGAAGAGTCAAATTTCAACTTGTAATCCCCTCTCTCTCTCTCTCTCTCTAAATAATTTTCCTAAAAAAGTATAATTACTAGCAAATTACTAACAAAATCACTAACCTGACAGCAAGAATGTCTTGATATTTGGAATTCCCAATATACATAATTCTAGTTTTAGCAACTGTAAACTTAGTGGAAAAGATAGAGAAATCTTATCTAATCATGCTGAAATATATTTTGACATCTTTTCAGGTTGTTGGGACCCTCTTTACGCATCACCAGAAATGTGTGATTGTGGATTCACAAGCATCTGGAAATAATCGGAAGATAACTGCTTTTATAGGAGGCCTTGATCTTTGCGATGGCCGTTATGATACACCAGAACATCGGTTATTTCAGGATCTAGACACTGTATTTCAGGATGATTTTCATAACCCAACATTTTCTGTGAGTATAAATTTCCTAAGGATCTTCAGTATTCCTTTATAACCTAAAAGATTTAAATAGATTGCATTTCTCATGGATAATTAAGTATAGTCCAATTTACTTCGCTCCTTTGTGAGTAAAGATAAAAAAAATAAAAAAATTCTTAAACCTGGTCTTTCCAAACCAGGACGAATTTAAAACCTGATCTTTCCAAATCAGGCGAATTTAAAGTTTACTGTACTTTAGAAAGTATACCTTACTGCATATACAATGTGCGATGTATATATATATATATATATATTTACATTGTAATTCTTAAAAGTTTTAATAAAACTTACAATTTAATCTATATTTTTTAAATAATAAATATTTCAATTTTTATTTTATTAATAAAATATATATTCTCTAAAATTTACTATTAGTTATAAAAAAGTAAATAAATTTTAAACCCATAATCTTAATTTTCTTAAATCTTAATATATATTAATATATTTTATAACAGTATTATATTAAATATTTTTCACTCACATCTTTAACCTCTAAATTTTTTAATATCTTATTTATATCAAGATATTTTATTATAGTCTCGGATTAAATATTTCCTTAGATCTATTAAAATAAGTAAATTTAATACAACTCAATAAATTATTTTTTTAAAATTTATATAATTTTTTTAAATATATTACAATAAATGAATGTATAAAATAAAAATAAAATACAAACACTTAAATTAAATTATTTATATTAATATGATAAAAATATTTAATAAAATATTATTATAATTTGTAAAAAAATTTTATTTTATTAACAGAATAATTATTTTATTAAAATTTATTTTTCAACTATAATAGTTTAGCCATTTGAATTTCATTTTTATAAACAATTTAGCTTTTATATTTAAAAAAAAAATAAAAAATTGTTGCCTTAATTGTGTTGAAAAAATTATTAATATAAACTTACAATAAAATATATTAATATAAATAAAAATAATAATAAATTAGAGGTTAAGAGTAGATTTACTTAATGAAGAAAATATTTAATATAAAACTATTATAAATATTTTGATATAAATTACAAATTAAAAAATTAAGGTTTAAAGATTTTAGAGTTTATGTAACTGAGAAAATATTTAATATAAAATTATTAAAAAATATTTTGATGTGTATTAAAAATTGAGAAAATTAGAGTTTGCAGCATAACTAATAATAAATTTTAAAAAATATGGATTAAATTGTAAATTTTATTAAGATCGTAATGTAAATCAATTTATATATATATATACTATCGCACTTTGTTATTGGGAAAAGGCCCAATTTTAACCGCATGATTGCAATATTTTCAGTAGGAGTTTATCTTCTCATGCATTGATGAATTTTCTTTTTCATTTTAATTGTGCTGTTTTCATACCATCAGTTCGTATATAATAAAATATCTGTCTTCTCAATTTCTCTAAATGATAGGCAGGAATCAGGTGTCCTCGGGAACCGTGGCATGATTTGCATTGCAGAATTGAAGGACCTGCTGCATATGATATTCTCACAAACTTTGAGCAGCGTTGGAAAAAAGCCGCAAGATGGTCAGAATTTGGACGACGTTTTAAAAGGGTAACTCATTGGCATGATGATTCTTTAATAAAGTTGGACCGGATTTCATGGATACTTAGTCCTGGCCCCTCAATTCCACATGATGATCCTCAACTATGGGTATCCGATAAAGATGATCCTGAAAGCTGGCATGTTCAGGTTATTTAGTATGCACTTCCCAGAGTAAACGTTCTATTTTTTTATGATGTTGTGTTATGTAAGCTTAACTGTTTCCCAAATTGACAGGTTTTCCGGTCTATAGATTCAGGATCCTTGAAAGGGTTTCCAAGAGATGTTTTTCAAGCTGAGTCTCAGGTTGAAAAGTTCAGGAAATGACCTGTCCATTGTAATATTTACCATCACTTGATTGATCAATTTCATGGTACTCTATTTTTGTTGCAGAACCTTGTTTGTGCCAAAAATCTGGTGATTGATAAGAGTATCCAAACAGCATATATTCAAGCTATCAGATCTGCCCAACACTTTATATATATCGAGAATCAATATTTCATTGGATCATCATATGCATGGCCAGCTTACAAAGAAGCAGGTTTTAGACAACATTACTTATTTTTTACTTGACGGCTAACCTCTTCTGCCTTACCTGTTGTACTTGGGTTTTTTAAAAGGAGAACCCGTTTGTACAATGCACTTTTAACACCCTTGTAATCTTATCTTATTAAAACCTGTTGCACACTTCGTCATCATATTCGCCTCAGTGATTTGTAATCAGGCGATTCTTTTTCCCTCAATTTATTTTCTTTGGTATGGTTAGGGGCTGATAATCTGATTCCTATGGAGTTGGCATTGAAGATTACCAGTAAAATTAGAGCAAAGGAGAGATTTGCTGTTTATGTTGTCATACCAATGTGGCCTGAGGGTGTTCCCACTTCTGTCTCTGTGCAAGAAATTCTCTTTTGGCAGGTAACCCTACATATGTGTTTAGTTTGTAATTATAAGTTGAGGCATAAAAGCTAAAAAGGAAGAAGCAAAATAGATTTTTTCAGCTGCATTTCTTTTAGACTGCAACAATTTTTTTATATATATACCGATAAAGGCAAATACTTAAATAAGACATTTTCCAGTGGTTAATTTATCTTGTTAGGCGCCAGTCAATTAAGTGTGTTTGAACTATGGCTGCTTGTTTCATTTCCATGGCACGAATAATTGCTAGGTTTGTTTGGAACTGTACTTAGCCATGCAACTGACAATTTCTTGCTTTTATAGGGACAAACAATGCAAATGATGTATGAAATCATAGCAAAAGAATTGAAAGCCATGGATCTTGAGGATCAACATCCACAAGACTACTTGAACTTTTATTGTCTTGGTAATATGGAAGAACCATCCTTGTCAGATTCAAGTGGTAGTGGTAAACGTACCAATTCAGTAGACATGGTAATCATTCTATTTTGGAAAGTATTTCCCAATTAATAGTCTAAATCTTAAAAATTTGTTGGTTATGAATTTCAGGTCTATGTGATCTGCTTGCAGTAGGTTCAACTTTGCATTTACTGTCACTTCTTACTGGCACCATAGAGCTGGTGTAAAGCTAGCTCGGAACTAGTAACTTTTTGCTAAATCAGCTCTATAATGTCAGATTCTTGTTTTGATCATCATTATGACTATGTTGTACAGAGTTAGCAGTTGCATCTGTTTCCTTACTAGGCATAAATTAGATTTGCTGGATAATATGAACGATTAGGGAAGGGATACTTCTGTTGCAATCTTTGGAAAGTAAAGTGGCTTTATGTGCTGATTTGAACATTTCTTTCCTAAAGTTTGAGAAAATTTTTCCATAACCAATTTTCAGGATTCAGCCTCTCAAAAATATCGACGTTTTATGATTTATGTACATTCCAAGGGAATGATAGTAGATGATGAATATGTTATATTGGGTTCAGCCAATATTAATCAACGATCTTTGGCTGGTTCAAGAGATACTGAAATAGCAATGGGTGCATACCAGCCCAGTCACACATGGGGCAATAAGGGGCGGCATCCACGAGGCCAGGTTTGTGCTCTTACATATTCATACACTGCTTGCTTTAGCCAAATGAAGCAGAACAGGAGTTAACTGATACTGTGATGTATCCCCAGGTATTTGGATACAGAATGTCACTTTGGGCAGAACACTTGGGGTACATTGATAGATTGTTTGAAGAGCCTGAAACTTTGGATTGTGTGAAGAAAGTGAGCATGATTGCTGAGGATAACTGGAGGAGATACACAGAGGAGACGTTTTCCCCATTGCAGGGGCACCTCCTTAGATACCCTTTGCAGGTAGATAGTAACGGCAAACTAAGCACGTTGCCTGGACATGAGAATTTCCCGGACGTAGGTGGAAAGGTGCTTGGAGTTCGTACAAACATTCTCGATGTATTAACTACATAGCAAGTCGAGGCCCCTGTTTCTAGTTCACAAGGTATCACTTTGATTGCTAAGGGGTAGGCTATAATTTTATACTGTGGCATGAAACTCAGAAACTATAGGAGCCTTTTGAGAGTCTTAAATTGATTACTCCGGGCTAATTCTGAGTTACTGCCAATCTTGGTGTATAGAACACAATGCCATTGTAGCATTTCCCAAGAGTTTTCTTTTTTTCCCTTTATGTTTTCTACTTCATTCCATATTATTTACAAGAGTAGAAATCTTAACTGCCGGAACCAGTAGCCCAGCCTCTGACAGAAGCAGCACTCAGAACCAATAACCAGGGCCGCGTCCTGATACTCGTTGTTACCGAAAATCCCGAGGAGAACACCAATCCACCAAATTGAAATGGAAATTGAATTACAAAATAGCAAAATAGAAAACGAAACGAAATTTGAAACTCACCTTGGACAGGGTGGGATTGCAGAAGAAGGGGACGATGCTAGAATCGTTCGAAGATCAAAATTTCATTCCCTGAATCATACTGCTAAATAAAAATGAAGAATAAAGGATAGAAATTAGAGTGAAAGAGAAGGCAGTGAAGCAACGCACTTTTGGAAGAAGTGTGGAATCGAAGGATTCTGGTTGGAGAATATAAGGCAGAAGAGGAGCTCAGTGTTTCCATGGCGATTTTTCGTGACGAAGAGGGACACGACGCTTGACCATCTCTTTGGTGACTCGCTCCTGGGGGAGGAGGTAATGGGCTCCGAGTGATGGGCCGACATACCATGGGCCTTTCTACTACAAACATTTAAAATGGACCTCACTCGGAACCCAAAGGAAAAATTATGGGGAAGAACCCGAAGAACATTAATATTTGTACTGGCGAAAAGATGATGGAAATAAATCTTTTTTTTTGTGGATTTTTTATTGATTTAATTTTAGTTAGGTCTCAAAATCTATTTTTAAAATTTTAAATATGATTTTTAATATTATTAAATTAAAATTAATCAAATATTTGTTAAATATAAGGTTTGTTACATAAAAAATAAGAAAATGTAGTTAATATAATCTTTTTTTCACTTTTATTAATTTATTACTAAATTATTATTACTGGCCCTTTTTTCCTTTAAGATCCATCTTCTACATTTTATATAGTTAAAGGAAACATTGCAATAACTCTTTGTGAGCATATATAATTGGTTGCTTGTGAAAAAAAAACTTTGTAATATGCTTAGCTTGGATTGGAGTAAGCAAGGTAGGTAAGAATTGATCCAGTGTTAAATCCATTGAAGTTGGACCCAGCAGCCGCCGTATATGCTCCCATGCAAGGGAACACCAGCCAATCGTTCACCTGCAGTTCCGGTAACTGGTGATCTTTCAAAACCGTGTCTAGGGCATCGCACGTGGGACCAAAAACCGTCGAGCTGTACGTCCTCAATCCTTTGCACGCTGGGTTCAGGCGATTTGAAGTGCAAGCGAGAGGCGTGCACGTGATAGTTGCATGATCGTATAAGATACAATTCATGGAACCGTAGATACCGTCGTTAATCCAATACTCTCTTAATTCTCCCCTAACACGCTTTCCGATTATGTTCGTGGCTAACGTGAAAGCCGATTCTGCAAAGAACCGGCCAGGCTCTGAAATAATTGTCAAACCCGGTTCGTTTGGGAAATAAGCTTGAAGAGCTGATTTGATTACTATCGCCGCTTCGTCAAATTGTGAACCGGCTGTGAAACCGCCGCCGATATTCAGCACATTCATTTTTGGCATGCCAAGTCGAGTTGCGGCTTCAAATACAGTTTTTGCCGCTGCTATGGCTCCTCTATATGCGCGAGAATGAGTGGCACCGCTTCCTATGTGAAAAGAAACTCCAACCACTTTGAGACGCGCAACTTTTGCAGCTTGGAGAAGAGGCGTGACTTCTTCAGGAAGGGCACCGAACTTGGGTCCTAATGGGCAGCGAGCTCCACCATCATCTGGAGCTTTAACTCGGATCAACAAAGCACATTGCGGATGGCATTTTCTGATCTTTTCTAGTTCCTCTTTCGAGTCAAAAGTTGTTAGATTAACCCCAACACTAGCAGCATATTTGATGTGGGACTCTGCTTTGCAAGGATTTGCATAAATGATTCGCTCTGGAGCAACTCCAAGGGATAAGATGGATTCAATCTCAACTCGACTTGCACAATCAAAGTTGGAGCCAAGAGCTGCAAGTGTGCCCGTGAGAGCTGGGTCGGGGTTGCATTTGACGGCGTAGAAGGGTCGAACCATGGGTAGGGTACGGGTCCATTTGTCCATGAGGGCAGCGACTACTCCTAAATCAAGTACGTAAAAGGGTTCGTTGGTTTGTTGCTTCTTGAAAATGATGGATTGCGTGAAATTTGTTAAACCATCTTTAGGCAGGATGGAAACTCTCTTATCCTTGACTCCTGCTGCACCCAGAATAGAGTGGAGGTTCTTGGGACTCGACCCCATCGAAAGAGTGATGAATTGGAAGATAGAAGACAGGGAGATCTTTTATTCGAAGGGTGCGAGTAGAAAGATACTGCAAGTTTGCAGGGCATATATGGAGATATTTTTCCAAGTATATGCCACTGCACCACAAATTGGTGAAGCGAAAGTAGGTGAATTATTGAGTTATCTTTTGAGCCCGAGAGAATCAGCACAACTTTTATGGGAAAAAACGTTTAAAATATAATCATTGGTTAGGAGGATTGGTGATACTTTGAGCGTGGATGTTACATCTAAGCGGAAATGGAGACCGGAAAGGTGTCTACAAAGGCCCTGATTCTCTCTATAATCTGATCATGGCTTTGATCCAACGGCAGGAACTGCAGGATCATACTAGAGAACCGTGTCCTTCCCGTATCACTTTTTAAGCCTTCATTGTCAATTCGATTCTTGAAAAGTACTAGTCTAATCCTCTGGAAACGCTCTGATTTATTTCTTTTTTTAAAAAAAAAAAATTGAAGCTAACTCTGATTTCTTATTCAAATCAAAGTAGTTAGTTGATTAACATTTACGTATCAAAGTCTTGGGTTTGGACTTTTATCTAATAAATTAGGTACCAAAATCAGCAACACAAATATGACTTATTTTTTTTCCAAATAAGCCTACTTTACTTCCTCACATGAGTTCAAATCTCAATTACTAATAATATTTTCTCCGATTTTTCCAAAAAAAAAAAAAAGAAAAAAACTGTGGTTTCTAAATCTGTTGGCGAGGACGAAAAGTTTTTTTTTTTTTAATTTTTTTTCACTTAGCATAATCTATATTAGGAATTGAGTGTATTTGAGATCCGATGATTGGATTTAGTTTGATTAAAATTTTTATTTTTAAACTTTATATAAATTACATTTTTAGTTATACTTATATTAAACTTTAATTCAAAATAAAATTTTATAAAATAATTAAAATATTTACTTCTATGAAAAATTAAATATCAATTTATTTTAAAAATTAACTAACAAATATATATATTTGAAAAAGTTGATAATATTTTCAAAAGATCAATAATAAAATATTAAAATAATAATTTTAATATGCAATGTAACATTAATATGTTTTAAAAAATAAATTAAAAAAATGTTTTTCTTTTAAATTGATTTGTATAAAAATTGATTAAAACATTGAAAATTTAAAAAAAAAAACAGTACCTTTCCCCTTATAAAACTGAAAAATGGAACGTTAAATACTTCTTGAAAAAACACTGATTTTTATTTTAAATTGATTTGTAAAAAAATTATAAAACATAAACTAATTAACTTTAATTTATTGAGAATTATAATATGTCACATCTAAAATAAAAATAAAGTAAAATCCATAATCTATCTATAATTTTATAATACATAATTTATAAATCTATCATTCACATTCTTCAACATGATAGGAAATTTTTAGAAAAAACTATAATTAATCCTATACATCATAATCTAACATAAAAAATTAGTACTTAATAAAAGTTTCACCCATAAGAAAGATTATACTAAAAAGGAATCTAATATCATGGCCTGATTTGTTTAAATAATTATTTAATGGTATATGAAAACCTTAAAAGTCTTCTTTTATAATTATTATAAGAAAATTTAGATAAATTTTATTTATTGCAACTTAAAATTTGTATACTAACTTTTTTTTCTACATATAACACCAACCACCACACCACCATGTACCGTAACATACCCAAATCATAACAATATAACAATTCATCACAAATTTAAACTGATTTAAAGCGGTAAAGACTTAAATGAGAGTTTAAATAATTTTATTTTTTATTTTTAATAAAATAATTGTTAGCATAATTATAGAAAATTAATCTTTACATATTTTAAATATAATTATAACGATTATTATTTTTATCATAATTAGCTCATACTCTTCAATATATATAGATATAATATCTATGTAAAAATATATATAATAAAAATATACAATTTTTTCATTATTATCTGTAATCTTTCTGCTATCAGAGCCGCAAGGTTTCGATTTCTAGTTTTTGAGATCTTTTTTCTCTTTGTAATTTTGATTAGTTTTCCATCAAGCCACCTAACCCTGTCCGTATTTAATTTCTATTCATTTACAATCAAAGAACAAATAGAGAAATATAATATTTCAAAATAAATCTCCTATGCTCATGCAAAAATTGATTTCCTATAATCATGATAATAATCATTAATATATTTTATTTTTATTTATTGTGTTTACTAATTATATGAAAAAGTCATTTAATATACCTTATATATATATAATTATATTTCAATTATTAATTACAATGGATTTTTCTTTTTTAATTTCTTATAAAAAAATTTCTTTATTTTTTTTGAAACAACAAATATCTATTACCATTAAATTAATGGTCATTTATGCCCTTATGATCAGATGTGATAACTCGCTCCTCTTACATAAAATAAATTTCTTTTCTCTGTCATTTCAAATGAGAGTGTATATAATTTATTTTGTGTGTTAGTCTTTAGCAAGAGAGATTTTATTATGAGATGGTTTATATTGTCTTCTATCTTTTTTTTTAGTGTTTTATAGTTATTATTTGTTTAGTTGTTTTTGGTTGTAAGAGGTTGTCTCTGGAATGATGCTTATGAGGTCTCTTTTCTCTTCAATGATGGATGTGGTGGTGGCCTCATTGTGCTTAAACAATCTTTATTCGTGCAACTTCATTGTCTAAGGGTCTTTCTTCTTGACTATGACGGTGACAATGAGATTCGATTGTAGAGTTTTCATCTTCTCTTTTTAATTTTCACTGGTTATTCTTTTAACTTTGAGAAAAAATATAAAATCCATTGTAATTAAAAACCATAATATAATAAAAGTATATAAAATAATATAATATAACAGAATAAGTTGCTATATTTTATTGTGCGTAATGATGAAATGCACGTTAAGATTGAAGAGCGTGATGGGAAAGTTAGAGGTTGCGGGTGAATGTACAAACACTGCAATCTAATCAGTGTTTTTGGACCGCCCTGGTCTCAATGTCGGCCCTAAGAATCTGTAGAAATGGTTTGAGGAGTCACAATCAAGTGGAGGAGTGGTTGAAGCATCTTTTTCTGTTTTATCCCCATTCATCATCATCATGTACTTTTCATCAGCTCTATGATGAGTCTACGTGTGAATTGCATTTGTTGGCTTTGCCCTCTCCAACCAAACCTCGGCAGTTCACCACCTTTCGTTTCCGACGCCAATGGCCTTCCCTTCCTTTGCCTTGTAGATTTTACATGCCTAATGGACCCTACCTTTTGGTCAACCATATGATGCCCATGCCCGTTCTAAAAGTTTATTTTATTAATTTTAATTTGATTAAAAACTGCATTTATAGAAACTTATATGGATCCTAATTTGTAAAATGATATGCTTTTATTAATAATAAAATTTAAAACCTCAACAATACTTTAAATATTGAAATTATTTTAACATTTTTTCATAAATGTTAAGCGCGCATTTTCCCCTTTAAATTTTTTAAAATCTAATCTACTTAATCAGGACTTATAAATTTTAATTAATTTGTAAGAGTTCAACATCAGTGTCTCGTACAAAATAAACAGGCAAAATTCATTTAATTTTAATTTATGATATTCACAAATTAACAAAAAATATATTAATTTTGTACTTTAAACATTTAAAATGTTCAAAATAATTATATTCACAAATTTATTATTAGTATGATAGTAAATATATTCAAATAAATATAAGAGATTTTCAATTTTAACTTTTAATTTTTATTTAAAAAAATATTTAAAATAATTAAATATGTGTGATTAATTTTTTTTCCTTTTATTTCATTTAGCGATACACGTTGGTCCCGCCATCTCAGACATTAAATTTAAGTTTGCCAGAATCGTCGCAACAGGAGTTGGTGGTCCCCTAACTTGTTCTATGAAAAGCGAAGAGCGATGACTATCTTCAGTGCTAGAGAAATAATTTGATGTCACGTTATCCTCCTCCAAGATAAGGAGCTTCACATATACTTTAATTTTACTTGTGATTATTCATTAAAAAGGATTACAATTCGTTAGACACTCACTTTCATAAAATTTATTTTTTTATTTCTAATAATGTAGCATTACATTTGATAATTCCCAACACTCCATAGAAACTATCAATAATAATATCATAAAAATATTTATGTTATTTTAATTTTTATAATAAGCCTTTTCATTTATTATGTACTCTTGCTTACATGTATTTACACGGTAGCTAGGGTGGAAAATGAGACGACCATTGGCCAGAGTGGGATGAGTCCCTCAAATCTCAATTGCACTTTACGAAGGTGGATTATTGTAATTAATTAATTAATTAAATATTTGGATATTAAAACCACTTAACGAATCAAGCCGGTGAGATAAGCAATGCAAGAAAGCATTGATAGAATCCACGTAGATACCCCGATAAAAAAATCCACGTAGATACGCACATATGGGTGCGCATTGCGCCATTATTTAACGTCCTCCTCAAATTAATAATCCCTTTTATATTTTATAAAAGGAGAGGAGAGGGAAAACAAAAATGGTGAGGAAGCAAAAATAGGCGCCTTCTTCATTTTCTGTCCATGCAACGATACTCTAATTTTCTGTCGTTTAGTACTTAAAACTAACTGATTCACGTGAGCTATGCTTCTCCACTGATCAACACTGCTCACGCTTCTTCTTCTTCTTCTTCTTCTTCGTGTATTTGCTTAGAAACCTGAAACGTAATTTCTCCTTTTTCTGGTGGATTATGCGTGGTTTTTCTGGATGGGAGATGCAGAGAGTTGCAGTAGCAGAGCAGTGGATTTTTTGCCCAATCAGAGTCGAAACCACAGGCAAAAGATTGAGGTATATAACGAAGTTCTTAATCGACTCAAGGACTCCAATGATGAGGAGGCAAAGCTTCCTGGCTTTGAAGATAGGCTCTGGGCTCATTTTTGTAGGCTTCCTACTAGGTATTCCCAACCCTAGCCTTGCTGTAATTTGATTCTGTTTTTTTGCTGGATAAGAGAGAGGAAGAACAGAGTAATATGAGTTTTTGACAATAGATAATGGAATCAGTATAAATTTGAAATTTAACAGAATTGTGTTTGGTCTATATGGAAATAGCATAGAAAATTGTATGACGATTGATTATGTACATAAATATAGATTTTTCTTTTGCTTGGAAAGAAGATGCATGGAACCTTTGCTGTTTGCTTTTACATTCGTTTCTTATTTAACAGACAGGGGATTATTGCATATTCTGCTCTTTGATTCCTTGATTTTCTCGATGGAATAACACTGGTAATTGTTTTTTCCGGATAAAACTTGTTAACAATGACGTCATATGTTGTCTCCACTCAATAATTCTCGGTGTGTATGGATTTTTTTTTCTCTCGCTTTCCCTTTATCCAATGAACACAAAGAATCGGCTTACTCTTTGTGTAATTGTATTTTAATTTTTTTAGCTAGTATTGAAAACTTGATTGGCCAGACAGCTATTCTTGTTGGCTGTATTTAGATTATTTAAGTTCCTTTGATGGGTGTGTACAGCGATCTAAATTGCTTATTTTTTAGGTATGCACTGGATGTGAATGCAGAGAGGGCACAAGATGTCCTCATGCATAAGAGATTACTTCAGCAGGCACATGATCCTGCTACTGGGCCTGCAATTGAAGTTCGCCTTGTGCAGGTATGAACACGAGAGATTCAGACATTGATTCCTCAGCGGTAGTTGGTATCTTGGCTGTTGATACTTTCCCTTTGGCTTACGCAACATTCTTCTAGACTCTACTCAAGCCTCTAATATTTTATACTCAATTATTGTTAGGGTATTTACGCCATATTCCATGAGTTTTATGATAAAATATTGTGAAGGCTTATTGATAACGATAATAAATTAATAATAGTCTGGGAGCTTATTAAACCCAATTTTATATGTGTCTATTTGTTTATTGTTATTAGGGATGAAGCTTCCATTTTGTTCACCATTTTTTGAAGATTAACCACCGATTTTGGGCCATTTCTGCGAATGGGCGATCTGTGAGCTCCTTTCCCATCGTAACTTGGTACTGGGGGAGCGTTGATTGGATTAAATATATAATGCTTGTCTGCCATAATGTTAGTCTTCCAAACGGTATAAAAAGGCTGACTTAACTTATCAAGAGTATAAAATGGAAATCCAGACGAGAACATAGCTCATTGTAGCAAAAAAGACTAGCAAAATATAGCCAAGTTTATCAACAAATTTACGAGGCAAAACCGTGTCAACGTTCATAGAGGTTGCTTGCTTGATAGAAGTATTCTCTTTGTAGTTTTTATACATCTTCTAAACTTCTTTTTCATGTTATAAGAGTTTTTTAAATTAAGTGTGATGACACTTAAACTGCTTATTATCGACCCCAAAATTGGTGAATTTTCTGGGGATTCTTTTTAAGTTGACATTAATAAATTTGATAATCTATTTACGAAGTTGATATCCTATTTTATATCATTTTCAGGTTCATATGGATTCTAAAATAGGATTTGTACTTCCTGTTAACATTTGTTTGCCTTTTGATGTTAAGTGCCAACTACCTTTGATGTTAGTTACTGGCACTTTTAACTTTCCATTGCTATTTTCACATTCCAATTTAGGCTTCTTGCTCCGACAATGCATTTTGGCATTTCTCTCTTGTGCAGGTTCGCACTATCTGTGATGAAAATTGTGGTGACTCTGTTCATTCACATTCTCCAGGAGAAGTGGAACTTCAATATTGTGATCATATGTACAAGCAGAGGCATGGCTACAATTTGGATTTATTTTCTTACGTGAAAATTTTTGTTGTTGAATAATTTACCAAATCCCCCCTTCCTTTTCCTCTCATTCTTAGCATTCCTCCACCACCAGCCTTTGGTTCATTGCCTGAGCTTGAACTTGTATCTGAAGCTCGAGAGAAGGGTACCAACTTGATTACGAGTCCACTTTACTCTCGGTAATAGTTCTCAAAGGTTCTTTGTCAGGATGAACTCGAAATATTCCCTGTTTTAGTGTTTGTTTGGCCACTTGACTAATCTTCTTAATATTCAATACACTTAAAGCTTCACCATTATTAGGCTTCCATTGATATTTACATTCTGTAGTCACTCAAATTTCTGAATTTGTGGAGCCATCCAAAAGGTAAATACCCCTTTCAAGGAAATAAAAGGAGGTGGGAAAATGAGACTATAAAAGATTAATTGAAGTCTAGCTAAAATCTGAGTGGAAATTCAAACACCTTCTGTGTTCATAGGGTCTTCCTGCTGGGAAAAAGAAGGGATTTAAGGCTTCACCATAATATTCTGTTTAATAGATCTGTAGATGTTAACTTGTATAACCTGAAAGTTGCCTGAATTCTGCCTGATCATAAGCAGTTAGCATATTCTGTCTCTTGACTTTCCATGGGGCGGAATAGATGTGTATTTATGGATGCAAATGTAAAGTTATGAACTAAAGCAATTTTTTGATTTCGAAGTTGTCACACAAATATGGATCATTTTGTTTATGATTTATTGTTGACCATGTTTTCTCATAGAATGCTTTATTTAATGAGATAAGCTCAGCTGATATACATTATCACTTTGGAAAAATGGTAAATAATCCTATGAGATATTAGATAGTGTTGTTTGTTACCTCTTCAGTCAACCTTGGTAGGGAAACTCTGATAACATGTTTAAAAAATGGACTTGGGCCTAACTCACCTTCTAAAGCTTGTTCAAGAAGGAGGAGGATTGCAAAGTCATTATAAGGGGCATATTACTCATACTAACTGATATGGGATATTTAACACTTTCTTTGAATGGTGAAGTACTCTTAGGTCCATCATGTTCATAGTGCATATCCCTTAGGTTTATCAATGTCCTTCTTGATTTCTAGAACATGCTAAACCTGCAATGTTTCCTTGGTTTTGCAGGCTGATGCATGAAATTACAATTTCAACTAATGATAAACCAAAACTTTTAAGTCAGGTAACTGATCTATTCCTGTAGTTGTTTTAGCTAGTTTCTTAATATTTGTGGACGGAATCTTTGTTGTGTTCACCGTCATAAGCGAGTTGCTGATATATAGTCCCACATTGATGAACATGTTTTGCTTTTGCATATAAGCACAGGAACTGTCTTTAATCTTTTTGCAGCATCTGACCTCAGATTTGAATTTTTGGATAACGACCATGAAGTGAGAGTGTAAGGTTAAAGACTATGGTTTTGAATGATATACTATTCATATTTATTTTTTGCATTTACTGTTTGTTGGCTTAGTGAGGTAATCCTGCAGGACTCACTTTAAAACACTTTTGATGGTACTGTTCAATTGTTAAAGAGGCTTTTCTGTAAACCAAGGTTGCATCTCACCTGAAATTAGTCTTGGTTGGCCTTCCGCTTATGAGAAAAGCTTTGATGTTTTGCTGTATTTTAATGAAATTCTAAATCCACTCAGGCTCCCAGGCAGAGGAGGTAGACACCATTGTCATCGCTGTCAAGCCTTTCCATCTATCCCTCAACTTTTCTTTTTTTTTGAGTCTTCCCTTGACCTCATTAGATGGCATGCTTTCTTGAACTCCATCCTCTCTTTTGTTATTTATTATCTTAAATATCCATACTGCACCTTGCATTCTGTAAAGACGATTTTTCTTGAGTTACAAGTTGTTGCATATCCTGGTTTGTTTACAAGTCATGTTATGATTTGGTATCACTTCAAAAGTCAAAACAGGACTTTCCATGATGTCTTTTCATCTATATGCGATCTGCTTATCATCTCTGAATAACCTGCACTGGTTGCATATTATCTTGCAACTTCAATAACATTCACATAATTTTCAACAATTCATCTTGTTTCATCATATCGAGGTCATTTATTGTGTAATTACATGTACCTATATCCAATTGGTGTGAAGTTTGATGTTTCTAATTGACCTATACATAGTCTCTTCCTATTTGTTTTTTCAGCTGACATCCTTGCTGTCTGCGATCGGTCTGAACATTACAGAAGCACATGCTTTTTCCACAATAGATGGCTACTCCTTGGATGTATTTGTTGTTGATAACTGGGAACATGAGGTTTGCCCTCTGTCCTCCATTGCCCCAACTCTTATTTTTACCAGTGCTGGTCTTTAGGGATATTGACATGGCTCACTGACATTTATGTATACATTTTTATGGTGTTTAGTAGGAGAACTTTTCTAAAAGTAGGAGAACTTTTCTAAAAGTATGTTAGCAAATCAGTTCTTGATGTACAATGATCAATAATCTTGGTGCAGAGAAGCATATTATTTGCTTCTGAGATTTAATATATTTAATCTCTTAACTCTCAAGCAAAATTCTAAATTAGCATCTCTCAGTTTCACATTAGTATTAATTTCTTGAATTGCATGATGGACAGGAGACTGAGAAGCTTAAACTTGTGCTGCTAAAGGAAATTCAAAAATTCGAGGTAGTTATTCTACATGCTGCTCATTGGTCACAGTTGGTAATAGGAATTACATTTTATAGAGAAAAATATTTGTCCTCTTTCTTAAGCTTCTAAAATTGTTTCCAACTTGCAACCTTGTAGTTGTGGCATCCTTGATCATCCAACTACAAGTTATCAACTCTCTTTGATTCTAGGATGGCATTATCATGAAATGACTCTGATTGCTATAAGCCTGCCCTGGCACTGCTATTTCATTGTTCTATTTGTAGTTCCATGTTAATCTGTGGTAAAGGAGTAATGGTAATTATCACGAATGTGATGCAGTTTTATAAATCTTTCAGTGGTGAATCTGTTTATACTTGATAATTTGAAGTGTATACCCAGTTGAAATCTAATGCCATCTACCCTGTTGCGGAGCAAGAGAAAAAAGTAACAATCAATCGTATCTCTAATCATGCCAACATATCTGCTGACGAAATGGATGTTTGGGAAATTGATGCAAGCCTGTTGAAATATGAATTCAAAATTGCATCAGGATCCTATGGAGATTTGTGAGTTCTCATAAACTCTCATAATCAGCCTCTATTTTAATAAATATGTCGTTGATATATGATTTGACCGAAACAGGTATAAAGGGACATTCTGCAGTCAAGATGTGGCTATCAAAGTTCTTAGGACTGAACATCTAAATGATAAATTGCAAAGGGAATTTGCTCAAGAGGTCTTTATCATGAGGTTGGTCATGAAATTTTAGTTTTGATCGTATGTGCTTTCATCATAATTACTACTATTATCTGCTTCTTCTCATAACCATGCCTATATATATCTGGAAAGTACTTGTTAAGATGCTCTGTCAAATCTCAATGTGTCCTTGTGAATCTTTAAGAAAATATATGCTATGATCTGCACCCACTGTTAGAGCTTTCATCTACTGCTCCTCCTTGAGACTTGATTGAAATTTGCAGGAGAGTTCGGCATAAGAATGTTGTACAATTTATTGGTGCATGTACCAGCCTTCCGAGCTTGTGTATTGTAACAGGTAATTTTTCTGTGTGATGTGTGTGTGTGTGAGTTTATTGTATAATTTTTTTACTGGATACATGAATAACAACTTTATTTAAGTATTGTCTTTCCCTGTATATGTTTTTGTCTTCTCAGAATTTATGTGTGGTGGAAGCATGTTTGACTTACTGCATAAACAAAAGCAAAGTTTTAATCTCCAGGCCTTGCTCAGAGTGGCAATTGATGTTTCAAAGGGAATGAACTACTTGCACCATAATAATATTATACATAGGGATCTGAAAACTGCCAATCTTTTGATGGATGAAAATAGAGTAAGAAACTTATTTTTCGCAGTTCTTTACTTTTCTGTCTATTTGGGTTTTCCATTTTCTTGCTCTCCTGAGTTCTGAATCTGGTGGGTGTACCTTCCATCTCAAGTGACCATCAATTTCGTCTTGGAAAGTAAAGATACCATCCAGATTACTGATAAATGATATGTTCACCTTTTTTGATGTCCCCAAACAGCCCACTAAATTCTTTTTTCAAATTAAAAATGTTTGTAGAACAGATTGAAATCTACTTAAAGGAGTAAAGATAATGTTGAGAATCAACTTTTTTTAGAACATCTTCCAACATTTTAATGCTAGACCGAGGTGTATTGCCATGGAGAGAAGGTTAATGTCTGATAATGGCTTTGATGTGAAATAGCTGCCGATTCTGAAACTTGATGTTTGGCATGAGCCAACTGAACCTTAGTATTATTAACGGGTAAAGTATTATTTAGTCTTATAGTGTAGTTAAACCTATATAGTCCGTACCTGTATTTTTAAAAGCTACTTATTTAGTCCTTGTAATTTTAGAAAACCACTTGCCATGAGTAGTTGCATATTTACTATCAATTTACTCTATATAGTTTAATACATACAGATTAGTCCCTAAATAAATAATGCAGCAAGCAAATGAAATTTTAAAAAAAATTCTATATGTATTGCTAATTAACTGTATTTTACATGCCAGGGTAGTTTATCTTCTTCTTTTTTTTTTTTAAAAAAAAAAAAGAAAAATTACACAAGCACTAAATAAGTAACTTTTGAAAATGTAGGACTATTGTGTAGGTTAAATTACAGAAACTAAATTATAATTTATCTTATTTTCATTTTTTCCAATAAAAAATTCTTGAATTTCTGCCGCTTCTCATGAAACTAGCACAGCATATTAACTCCAGCACTCAACACCTCCTTCCCCCGCCAAATAAAAAAGAACTCCATAAAAGATATTGATTATATATTGCAGGTACATGTTTATGCCTACTTGTTCACTACCCGAAGGACTTGGTCATTCTTATCTTGGAAGTCTTTAAAGTTATGAGGATGAAACTTTATCCTAATGCCATATCTTCGAAATATGCATGATAAACTGAACAGTACTATTAGTGATCTTTGCGATGCTGAAACATGTTATATCTGTTATGCCAATTTTAAACTTTATGGAAGAGTATTTTTCTGTATCTCGTCCCCCAAAGCATAGATTAGTTTAACTCTGAGTTGCTGGTAGTGTCTTTGTTTCATGTTGCCGTTCGTTGGCTAGTTTGGTCAAGTCCACGTATACCTTACCATGCTATAGCCCTGAATTTGATCTTAAAAACTCCAAAACGTATGGTTAACAGGTGGTTAAGGTTGCTGATTTTGGCATTGCTAGAATACAAGATCAGTCAGGCGTGATGACAGCAGAAA